>NW_028227353.1:86835-193395 GCF_978045245.1 Mus caroli
GTGGAAAATTAAAAACTCACACTGAATGACCCAGAATATGGCAAGAAAACCTGAAAAAAGTAAAAAACTAAAAATTCACAATGAAAGACCCCGAATATGGCGAGAAAACCTGAAAAAGGTGGAAAATGAGAATAAATGACTGTAGGACCCAGAATTGCGAAAAAACTTGAAAAACTTCGAAAATGAGAAAATCACACTTTAGGACCCAGAATATGCCGAGAAACCCTGAAAAACGTGGAAAATTGAAAATACGCGCTGTTGGACCCAGAATATGGTGAGAAACCGGAAAAACGTGGTAAATTAAAAATACACTCTGTTGGACCCAGAATATGGCAAGAAACCCTGCAAAAGGTGAAAAATGAGAAAATCACACTGTAAGACCCAGAATTACGAAAAAACCTGAAAAACTTGGAAAATGAGAAAATCACACTGCAGGAAACAGAATATGCCGAGAAACCCTGAAAAACGTGGAAAATTAAAAATTCACACTGAAGGACCCGGAATATAGCGAGAAAACCTGAAAAAGGTGGAAAATGAGAAAATCACATGTAGAACCCAGAATAGCGAAAAAACTTGAAAAAGGTGAAAAATGAGAAAATCACACTGCAGGACCCAGAATATGCTGAGAAACCCTGATAATCATGGAAAATTAAATGTTCACACTGTAGGACCCAGAATATGCCTAGAAACCCTTGAAAAACTTGGAAAAATAAAATACACGCTGTAGGAACCAGAATATATTGAGAAACCCTGAAAAAGTAGGAAATCAAAAACTCACACTGAAGGACCCCGAATATGGGGAGAAATCCTAAAAAACGTGGAAATGAGAAAATCACACTCTAGAACCCAGAATATGACGAAAAAACCTGAAAAACATGGAAAATTAAAAATTCACACTGAAGGTCTGGGAATATGGTGAGAAAACCTGAAAAACGAGGAAAATTAAAAACACAAACTGAAGGACCCAGAATATGGCGAGAAAACATGAAAAACATGGAAAATTAAATATTCACACTGTAGGACCCAGAATATGGCGAGAAACACTGAAAAAGGAGGAAAATGAGAAAATCACACTATAGGACCAGAATATGGCAAGAAACCTTGAAAAACGTGGAAAATTAAAAATTCACAATGTAGGACCCAGAATATGCTGAGAAAATCTGAAAAAGTTGGATAATGAGAATATCAAACTGTAGGACCCAGAACATGACGAAAAAAACTTAAAAACGTTTAAAATTAAAAAATCAAACTGTAGGACCTGAATATGGCGAGAAACCCTGAGAATCGTGGAAAATTTAAAAATCACACTGTAGGACGCAGAATATGGCGATTAACCCTGTAAAAAGTGGAATATTAAAAACTCACACTGAAGTACCCCGAAATTGGCAAGAAAACCTGAAAAAGGTGGAAAATGAAAAAAATCACACTGTAGGACCCAAAATATGCTGAGTAACCCTGAAAAACTTGGAAAATTAAAAATACACGCTGTAGGACCCAGAATATGGCAAAAAACCCTGAAAGAATTAGAAAATTAAAAACTCACACTGAAGGAACCGGAATATGGCAAGAAAACCTGAAAAAGTGGAAAGTCTCTCTCTGTCTCTCTCTCTATGTCTCTCTCTGTCTCTCTCTTTCTCTATCTCTGTCTCTCTCTATTTCTCTCTGTCTCTATCTGTCTCTCTCTCTGTCTCTCTCTGTCTCTCTCTCTCTCTCTGTCTCTCTCTTTCCCTCTCTCTGTCTCTCTCTGTCTCTATCTCTGTCTCTATCTGTCTCTCTCTCTGTCTCTCTCTGTCTCTGTCTCTCTCTCTGTCTCTCTCGTTCCCTCTCTCTGTCTCTCTCTGTCTCTATCTCTGTCTCTCTCTGTCTCTCTCTGTCACTCTGTCTCTCTCTGTCTCTCTCTGTCCCTCTCTGTCTCTCTCTGTGTCTTTCTTTGTCTCTCTTTGTCTCTCCCTGTCTCTCTCTGTCTCTCTCTTTATGTCTCTCTCTGTCTCTCTCTTTCTCTCTCTCTGTATCTCTCTGTCTCTCTTTGTCTCTCTCTGTGTTTTTCTTTGTCTCTCTCTGTCTCTCTTTGTCCCTCTCTGTAACTCTCTCTATGTCTCTCTCTGTCTCTCTCTTTCTCTATCTCTGTCTCTCGCTGTTTCTCTCTGTCTCTATCTCTCTGTGTGTCTCTTTCTTTCCCTCTCTCTGTCTCTATCTCTTTCTCTCTATGTCTCTCTCTGTCACTCTGTCTCTCTCTGTCTCTCTCTGTCTCTCTCTGTCTATCTGTCTCTCTCTGTCTCTCTCTGTCTCTCTCTCTATCTCTCTCTGTCTCTCTCTGTGTCTTTCTTTGTTCTCTCTGTCTCTCTGTCTCTCTCTGTCTCTCTCTGTGTCTCTCTCTATCTCTCTCTCTGTCTCTCTCTGTCTCTCTCTGTCTCTCTCAATGTATCTCTCTGTCTCTCTATGTCTCTCTCTGTGTCTTTCTTTGTCTCTCTCTGTCTCTCTCTGTCTCTCTCTGTCTCTCTGTGTGTCTCTCTCTGTCTCTCTCTCTATCTCTGTCTCTCTCTGTCTTTCTCACTCTGTCTCTGTCTCTCTCTGACTCTCTCTGTCTCTCTCTTTCTCTCTGTCTATCTCTGTCTCTATCTCTGTCTCTCTCTGTCCTTCTGACTCTTTCTGTCTCTCTCTGTCTCTCTCTCTGTCTCTCTCTGTCTCTCTCCTTCTCTCTCTCTTTCTCTCTCTTTCCCTCTCTCTGTCTCTCTCTGTCTCTATCTCTGTCTCTATCTGTCTCTCTCTGTAACTCTGTCTCTCTCTGTCTCTCTCTGTCTCTCTCTGACAATCTGTCACTCTCTGTCTCTATCTCTGTTTCTCTCTGTCTCTGTCTTTCTCTGTGTCTTTCTTTGTCTCGCTCTGTCTCTCTCTGTCTCTCTCTGTCTCTCTCTCTATGTCTCTCTTTGTCTCTCTCTTTCTCTATCTCTGTCTCTCTCTGTTTCTCTCTGTCTCTATCTGTCTCTCTCTCTGTCTCTCTCTGTCTCTCTCTGTCTCTCTCTGTCTCTCTCTTTCCCTCTCTCTGTCTCTCTCTGTCTCTATCTCTGTCTCTGTCACTCTGTCTCTCTCTGTCTCTCACTGTCTCTCTCTGTCTCTCTCTGTCTATCTGACTCTCTCTGTCTCTCTCTGTCTCTCTCTCTTTCTCTGTCTCTGTCTCTCTCTGTCTCTCTCTGTCACTCTGTCTCTCTCTGTTTCTCTCTGTCTCTATCTGTCTCTCTGTCTCTATCTGTCTCTCTCTGTCTCTCTCTGTCCCTCACTCTGTATCTCTCTGTCTCTATCTCTGTCTCTCTCTGTCTCTCTCTGTCACTCTGTCCCTCTCTGTCTCTCTCTGTCTCTCTCTCTATCTCTCTCTCTCTGTCTCTCTCTGTCTCTCTCTGTCTAACTCTATCTGTCTCTGTCTCTCTCTGTCTCCATCTGTCACTCTGTCGGTCTCTCTCTGTCTCTCTCTGTCCCTTCTGTCTCTATCTCTGTATCTCTCTGTCTCTCTCTCTGTCTCTCTGTCTCGCTCTGTGTCTCTGTCTCTCTCTGACTCTCTCTGTCTCTCTCAATGTATCTCTCTGTCTCACTATGTCTCTCTCTGTGTCTTTCTTTGTCTCTCTCTGTCTCTTTCTGTCTCTCTCTGTGTCTCTCTCTGTCTCTCTCTCTCTATCTCTGTCTCTCTCTGTCTTTCTCACTCTGTCTCTGTCTCTCTCTGTCCCTCTCTCTGTCTCTCTCTGTCTCAATCTCTGTCTCTCTCTGACTCTCTCTGTCTCTCTCTTTCTCTCTGTCTCTCTCTCTTTATCTCTCTGTCTCTCTCTGTCTCTCTTTGTCTCTCTCTCTCTCTGTGTCTCTCTCTGTCTTTCTCTGTCTCTATCTCTGTCTCTCTCTGTCTTTCTCTGGGTCTTCCTTTGTCTCTCTCTGTCTGTCTCTGTCTCACTCTCTGTCTTTCTCTGTCTCTCTCTGTGTCTCTCTCTGTCTTTCTCTGTCCCTATCTCTATCTCTCTCTGTCTCTCTCTGTCCTTCTGACTCTTTCTGTCTCTCTCTGTCTCTCTCTCTGTGTCTCTCTGTGTCTCTCTGTCTCTCTCTATGTCTTTCATTGTCTCTCTCTGTCTCTCTCTGTCTATCTCTCTGTCTCTCTGTGTCTCTCTCTGTCTCTCTCTGTCTCTATCTCTGTCTCTCTCTGTCTCTCTCTGTCTCTCTATGTCTCTCTTAATGTATCTCTCTGTCTCTCTATGTCTCTCTCTGTGTCTTTCTTTGTCTCTCTCTGTCTCTCTCTCTCTCTGTGTCTCACTCTGTCTCTCTCTGTCTCTCTCTGTCTCTATCTCTGTCTCTCTCTGACTCTCTCTGTCTCTCTCTTTCTCTCTGTCTCTCTCTGTCTCTCTTTGTCTCTCTCTCTGTATCTCTCTGTGTCTCTCTGTGTCTCTCTCTGTGTCTCTCTCTGTCTCTCTCTGTCTCTCTCTGTGTCTCTCTGTGTCTCTCTGTGTCTCTCTGTCTCTCTCTGTGTCTCTCTCTGTCTCTCTCTGTCTATCTCTGTCTCTCTCTGTCTCTCTCAATGTATCTCTCTGTCTCTCTATGTCTCTCTCTGTGTCTTTCTTTGTCTCTCTCAGTCTCTCTCTCTCTCTGTCTCACTCTGTCTCTCTCTCTGTCTCTCTTTGTCTCTCTCTCTGTATCTCTCTGTCTCTCTCTGTCTCTCTCTGTCTCTCTCTCTGTGTCTCTCTCTGTCTTTCTTTTTCTCTATCTATATCGCTCTCTGTCTCTCTCTGTGTCTTTTTTTGTCTCTCTCTGTCTCTCTCTGTCTCTCTCTGTCTCTCTCTGTCTCTCTTAGTCTCTCTCTGTGTCTTTCATTGTCTCTCTCTGTCTCTCTCTGTCTTTCGGTGTCTCTCTCTCTGTCTCTCTCTGTCTCACTCTCTGTCTCTCTCTGTCTCTATCTCTGTCTCTCTCTGTCTCTCTCTGTCTGTCTCTGTCTGTCTATGTCTATCTCTGTGTCTCTCTGTGTCTCTCTCTGTGTCTCTCTGTGTCTCTCTGTCTCTCTCTGTGTCTCTCTCTGTCTCTCTCTGTCTCTATCTCTGTCTCTCTCTGTCTCTCTCTGTCTCTCTCAATGTATCTCTCTGTCTCTCTCTGTCTCTCTCTGTGTCTTTCTTTGTCTCTCTCTGTCTCTCTCTTTCTGTGTCTCACTCTGTCTCTCTCTGTCTCTCTCTCTGTCTCTGTCTCTGTCTCTATCTCTGTCTCTCTCTGTCTCTCTCTCTAACTCTGTCTCTCTCTGTATTTCTCACTCTGTCTCTGTCTCTCTCTGTCCCTCTCTCTGTCTCTCTCTGTCTCTATCTCTGTCTCTCTCTGACTCTCTCTGTCTCTCTCTTTCTCTCTGTCTCTCTCTGTCTCTCTTTGTCTCTCTGTCTGTATCTCTCTGTCTCTCTCTGTCTCTCTCTCTCAGTGTCTCCCTCTGTCTTTCTTTGTCTCTATGTCTGACTCTCTCTGTCTCTCTTGTGTCTTTCTTTGTCTCTTCTATGTCTCTCTCTGTCTCTCTCTCTGTCTCCCTCAGTCTCTCTCTGTGTCTCTCTCTGTCTTTCTCTGTCTCTATCTCTGTCTCTCTGTCTCTCTCTGTCTCTCTCTGTCCTTCTGTATCTTTCTGTCTCTCTCTGTCTCTCTCTCTCTGTATCTCTCTGTCTCTCTCTGTCTCTCTCTGTGTCTTTCTTTGTCTCTCTCTGTCTCTCTCTGTCTCTTTGTGTCTCTCTCTATCTCTCTCTGTCTCTCTCTGTCTCTATCTCTGTCTCTCTCTGTCTCTCTCTGTCTGTCTCTGTCTCTCTGTGTCTCTCTCTCTGTCTCTCTCTGTGTCTCTCTCTGTGTGTCTCTGTCTCTCTCTGTTTCTCTCTCTGTCTCTCTCTGTCTCTAACTCTGTCTCTCTCTGTCTCTCTGACTCTCTCTGTATCTCTCTGTCTCTCTCTGTCTCTCTCTGTGTTTTTCTTTGTCTCTCTCTGTCTCTCTCTGTCTCTCTCTCTGTCTCTCTCTGTCTCTCTCTGTCTCTCTGTGTTTTTCTTTGTCTCTCTCTGTCTCTCTCTGTGTCTCTTTCTGTCTCACTCTGTCTCTCTCTGTCTCTCTCTGTCTCTCTCTCTGTCTCTCTCTCTGTCTCTCTCTGTCTCTCTCTCTTTCTCACTCTGTGTATCTCTGTCTCTCTCTGTGTCTCTCTCTGTCTCACTCTGTCTTTCTCTGTCTCTCTCTGTCTCTCTCTCTGTCTCTCTGTCTCTTTGTCTCTCTCTGTCTCTATCTCTGTCTCTCTCTGTCTCTCTCTGTCTCTCTCTGTCTGTCTCTGTCTCTCTGTGTGTCTCTCTCTGTGTCTCTCTGTGTCTCTATCTGTGTCTCTCTCTGTCTCTCTGTCTCTCTCAATGTATCTCTCTGTCTCTCTATGTCTCTCTCTGTCTTTCTTTGTCTCTCTCTGTCTCTCTCTGTCTCTCTCTGTCTCTCTATGTGACTTTCAGTGGCCCCACACAGCCTCACATATACTTCTAAAAATTTAAAGAAGGGTGTGGCCACTCTAAAAGCTCAACAATTAACAGCATTGTCTCCTCTTCCAGAGTACCTGGGATCAACTACCAGCAACTATATGGTGGCCCATCTCCAGTTCCAGGGGATCAGACAGAGAGACATACAGACAGTGATAAAAATGGCAGGCCTGCCTGGTCTTTCTTTCTTTCTTATCCTTTATAAAAAATGTTTATTTATATATTTATTTATGTATTTATTATATATAAGTACACTGTAGCTGTCTTCAGACACTCCAGAAGAGGGTGTCAGATTCTGGAGAATCTAAATCCCTCTTATGGTCTGCATATGATGTACATAAACACAGCCTCACATATACTTCTAAAAATTTAAAGATGTGTGGGGCCACTGAGAGGGCTCAACAATTAACAGCATTGTCTCCTCTTTCAGAGAACCTGGGATAAACTACCAGCACCTTATGGTGGCCCATCTCCAGTTCCAGTGGATCAGACAGACAGACAGACAGAGAGACAGAGATAAGGATGGCAGGCCTGCCTGGTCTTTCTTTATTTCTTATACTTTTTAAAAAATGTTTATTTATTTATTTATTTATTTATTTATGTATGTATGTATTAGCTATAAGTACACTGTAGCCGTCTTCAGACACTCCAGAAGAGGGTGACAGATTCTAGAGTATCTAAATCCCTCTTATGGTCTGAATATAATGTACATAAACATATAATGTACATAAGCATCACATATACTTCTAAAAATTAAAAATGGGTGGGGCCACTGAAAGGGCTCAACAATTAACAGCATTGTCTCCTCTTCCAGAGAACCTGGGATCAACTACCAGCAACTATATGGTGGCCCATCTCCAGTTCCAGGGGATCAGACAGACAGACAGACAGACAGACAGAGATAAGGATGGCAGGCCTGCCTGGTCTTACTTTCTTTCTTATCCTTTTAAAAAATGTTTATTTATTTATTTATTTATTTATGTATTTATTAGATATAAGTACACTGTAGCTGTCTTCAGACACTCCAGAAGATGGTGTCAGATTCTGGAGAATCTAAATCCCTCTTATGGTCTGCATATGATGTACATAAACACAGCCTCCCATATACTTCTAAATATTTAAAGATGGGTAGGGCCACTGATAGGGCTCAACAATTAACAGCATTGTCTCCTCTTTCAGAGAACCTGGGATCAACTACCAGCAACTTTATGGTAGCCCATCTCCAGTTCCAGGGGATCAGACAGACAGACAGACAGACAGACAGAGATAAGGATGGCAGGCCTGCCTGGTCTTACTTTCTATCTTATCCTTTATAAAAAATGTTTATTTATTTATTTATTTACTTATGTATTTATTATATATAAGTACACTGTAGCTGTCTTCAGTCAATCCAGTAGAGGGTGTCAGATTCTGGAGAATCTAAATCCTCTTATAATCTGAATATGATGTACATAAACACAGCCTCACTTATACTTCTAAATATTTAAAGAAGTGTGGGGCCATTGAAAGGGCTCAACAATTAACAGCATTGTCTCCTCTTCCAGAGTACATGGGATCAACTACCAGCAACTATATGGTGGCCCATCTCCAGTTCCAGGGGATCAGACAGACAGACATACAGACAGTGATAAGGATGGCAGGCCTGCCTGGTCTTTCTTTCTTTCTTATCCTTTTTAAAAAAATGTTTGTTTATATATTTATTTATGTATTTATTAGATATAAGTACACTGTAGCTGTCTTCAGACACTCCAGAAGAGGGTGTCAGATTCTGGAGAATCTAAATCCCTCTTATGGACTGCATATGATGTACATAAACACAGCCTCACATATACTTCTAAAAATTTAAAGATGTGTGGGGCCACTGAGAGGGCTCAACAATTAACAGCATTGTCTCCTCTTTCAGGGAACCTGGGATAAACTACCAGCACCTTATGGTGGCCCATCTCCAGTTCCAAGGGATCAGACAGACAGAGAGACAGAGAGACAGAGATAAGGATGGCAGGCCTGACTGGTCTTTCTTTATTTCTTATACTTTTTAAAAAATGTTTATTTATTTATTTATTTATTTATTAGATATAAGTACACTGTAGCCGTCTTCAGATACTCCAGAAGATGGTGTCAGATTCTGGAGAATCTAAATCCCTCTTATGGTCTGAATATGATGTACATAAACACAGCCTCACATATACTTCTAAAAATTAAAAATGGGTGGGGCCACTGAAAGGGCTCAACAATTAACAGCATTGTCTCCTCTTCCAAAGAACCTGGGATCAACTACCAGCACCTACAAGGTGGCCCATCTCCAGTTCCAGGGGATCAGACAGACAGACAGACAGGCAGAGATAAAGATGGCAGGCCTGCCTGGTCTTTCTTTCTTTCTTATCCTTTTTAAAAAATATTTATTTATTTATTTATTTATTTATGTATTTCTTAGATATAAGTACACTGTAGCTTTCTTTAGACACTCCAGAGGAGGGTGTCAGATTCTGGAGAATGTAAATCCCTCTTATGGTCTGCATATGATGTACATAAACACAGCCTCACATATACTGAGCTGAGGTGTCACAGGCCAACTGCTGGAATTTCTGAGTACCACCTAGATAGAGAAAAGCTATGCTGTGGTTGCTTAATTTATGTATTTTATTATTTCTATTTGTTGTTTTGTTTTGTTTTATTTGTTTTTAGAGAAGTCCTCTGTCTGTAGCTCTGGCTGACCCAGGACTGTCTACTTGTGTTAATTAGGGTTTCACAGCTGAGAACAGACACCAAGAGCAAGGTAAGGCTTAGAAAACCCTACATTCAGTGGTGGCTCAAGCTCTTAATGAGAACACTCTGTAGGCAGAGGCAGTCAGTTTCTGAGTTCGAGGCCACCCTGGTGAAAGACAGGGCTAGGGTAGAGGCTAGGGTGAGGAAAGAAAGAAAGAAAGAGAAAGAGAGAGAAAGAAAGAGAGAGAAAGAAAGAGAGAGAAAGAAAGAGAGAGAAAGAAAGAGAAAGAAAGAAAGAGAAAGAAAGAGAAAGAAAGAGAGAGAGAAAAAGAAAGAGAAAGAGAGAAAGAAAGAGAGAGAGAAAGAAAGAAAGAGAGAGAGAGAAAGAGAGAGAGAGAAAGAGAGAGAAAGAAAGAGAGAGAAAAAAAGAGTTTTTATAAAAGTTTTATAAAAAGTGTTAACGTTTTTAAAAATTAAAAAAAAAAAATACCAGATCACCATCACACAGCATTGGCTGTCTTCAGGTGTATCCTTTCAGCCTCCAAAACAAAAAACAACGGCTGGTTGTCTTCAGGTGTATCCTATTCTCGAGTCTTATTTCCAACCTTAGAGCTGGGCTGAGCTGCCTCATTATGTAATTGCAAACCTTCCTTGGTTTGTCTTTTCCATTTCTAAGACTAACAGGCCTTTTTCTATTTATTGAATATGCTCATGACTGTCCTTTAGATATAGTAAATATAACTGTTGCTTATAAAACTTGTTTTCTAGGAATTTTTAAAGGGCAATGGCAGAGTTTATTTATAAAAAAATATTTTGCATTTATTTATTTGTGTGAGTGATGAAGCTCAGGTCTTCAAACTCGTCAGGAGGTATGATTACCTCCCCTCTCTCTCAACCCCTCTCTCTCCTCTCTCAATGATTGTGTAAGAATGTTTTGCATGTGTATGCTGTGCCCACAGACTCCAGAACAGAGTATTAGATCCCCTGGAACTGGAGATGGGCCACCATATATAATACTGGTAATTGAGCCCAGGTTCTCTGGAAGAGGAGACAATGCTCTTAATTGTTGAGCCCTCTCTGTAGCCACATCTTTCTTTCTTTCTTTTTTTTTTTTGAGTATATGTGAGGCTGTGTTTATATACATCATATGCAGACAATAAGAATGATTTAGATTCTTCAGAATCTGACACCCTCTTCTGGACTGTCTCAAGATAGCTACAGCATACTTAAATATAATAAATAAATAAATCTTTAAAAAGAAAAGGAAAAGTAAAAAAGAAAGAACAGGCCTGCCATATGCATGTTCATAGAGGAAAATGGGAGAGACCCCAATCTAACCTCAGCAGGGTGCTTCCTTCTGGATGGTAGCTCACAGTTTCATCCCAGCAAGACAGGCAAATCACTGAGTTCAAGGACAGTAAGGTTCAGGACAGCCAAGGTTAGGAAGGAAAAGGGTCTATGTTGAGAATACAAACCGACAAAACAACAACTAGGAAAAAGAAGTGACAGTGTAACTTGGGGTAGGGTACCAACAAGAGAAAGCTTTCTGTTACCACTTACAAACTCCAGTAGCCTTGCACCCTTCTGCCCAGGTCCCTGCCTTCCTTTCTAGGAATTCTAAGGATGCCAGGGGGTGGGGGAATCCAGATTAACTTTAAAAAAAAAAAGACTTGGTCTTTGATGTCTATAGGAAGCCCTTCTCAGTGCCTTTAACTACCACTGAACTTTCAGGGCTGTGAATCAACTGTAACAAGGAACAGGACTAAGAACCTGCAGCCTTTGAAAACAACTATTTTTTTAAAGTGGGGGACACAAATCAGCAGTAGAACCCCTCAGGTTCAGCCATAATACTTGTTAGGGAAAGAGCCTCAATGTCCGGAGCTGAGATTTCATGGGTGAACTGCTTCAAGCTCTGAGTATCATTGAAAGAAAGAAAAGATATCATGTGGTTGCTTAATTTATTTATTTTATTATTTCTATTTTTTGTTTTTTTTGTTTTGTTTTAGAAAAGGCCTCAGTCTGTAGCTATGGCTGACCTAGGACAGACTACATGTGTTAATTAGGGTTTCACAGCTGAGAAACAGACCATACCTATGTAAGACTTAGAAAACCCAACAGTCAGTGGTAGCTCGAGCTCTTAATGAGAGCACTCTGGAGGCAGAGGCAGTCAGTTTCTGAGTTCGAGGCCAGCCTGGTTAAAGACAGGGATAGGCAGGGCTAGGCAAGGCAGGGCTGGGCTAGGCTAGGCTAGGCAAGGGGCTGGGCTAGTCAAGGCAAGGGACTAGGCTAGGCTACTCAAGGGGCTAGGCAAGACAGACAGACAGAGAGAAAGACAGACAAGGATGGCAGGCCTGCCTGGTTTTTCTTTCTTTCTTATCGCTTTTAAAAAATGTTTATTTATTTATTTATTTATTTATTTATGTATTTATTAGATATAAGTACACTGTAGCTGTCATCAGACACTCCAGAAGAGGGTGTCAGATTCTGGAGAATCTATATCCCTCTTATTGTCTGCATATGATGTACATACACACAGCCTCACATTTACATCTAAAATTTTAAAGATGTGTGGGGCCAGTGAAAGGGATCAACAATTAACAGCATTGTCTCCTCTTATAGAGAACCTGGGATCAACTACCAGCAACTATATGGTGGCCCATCTCCAGTTCCAGGGGATCAGACAGACAGACAGACATACAGACAGATAGAGTTAAGTATGGCAGGCCTACCTGGTCTTTCCTTCTTTCTTATCCTTTTTAAAAAATGTTTATTAATTTAAGTATGTATTTATTAGATATAAGTACACTGTAGCTGTCTTCAAACACTCCCAAAGAGGGTGTCAGATTCTGGAGAATCTATATCCCTCTTATGGTCTGCATATGATGTACATGAACACAGCCTCACATATACTTCTAAAAATTTAAAGATGGGTGGGGCCACTGAAAGGGCTCAACAATTAACAGCACTGAATCCTCTTCCAGAGAACCTGGGATCAACTACCAGCAATTATATGGTGGCCCATCTCCAGTTCCAGGGGATCAGACAGACAGACAGACAGACAAGGATGGCAGGCCTGCCTGGTGTCTCTTTCTTTATTATCCTTTTTAAAAAAATGTTTATTTGTTTATTTATGTATTTATTAGATATAAGTACACTGTAGCTATCTTCAGACACTCCAGAAGAGGGTATCAGATTCTGGAGAATCTAAATCGCTCTTATGGTCTGCATATGATATACATAAACGCAGCCTCACATATACTTCTAAAAATTTAAAGATGGGTGGGGCCACAGAAAGGGCTCAACAATTAACAGCATTGTCTCCTCTTCCAGAGAACCTTGGATAAACTACCAGCAACTATATGGTGGCCCATCTCCAGTTCCAGGGTATCAGACAGACAGACAGACAGACAGAGATAAGGATGGAGGGCTGCCTGGTCTTTCTTTCTTTCTTTCTTATACTTTTAAAAAATGTTTATTTATTTATTTATTTATTATATATAAGTACAATATAGCTGTCTTCAGACACTCCAGAAGAGGGTGTCAGATTCTGGAGAATCTAAATCCCTATTATGGTCTGCATATGAAGTACATAAACACAGCCTCACATATACTTCTAAAAATTTAAAGATGTGTGGGGCCACTGAAAGGGCTCAACAATTAACAGCATTGTCTCCTCTACCAGAGAACCTGGGATCAACTACCAGCAACTATATGGTGGCCCATCTCCAGTTCCAGGGGATCAGGCAGACAAAGAGACAGACAGACAAGGGTGGCAGGCCTCCCTGGTTTTTTTTTCTTTCTTATCCTTTTTAAAAAATGTTTATTTATTTATTTATTTATGTATTTATTAGATATAAGTACACTGTAGCTGTCTTCAGACACTCCAGAAGTGGGTGTCAGATTCTGGAGAATATAAATCCCTCTTATGGTCTGCATATGATGGACATAAACACAGATTCACATATACTTCTAAAAATTTAAGATGGGTGGGGCCACTGAAAGGGCTCAACAATTAACAGCATTGTCTCTTCTTCCAGAGAACCTGGGATCAACTACCAGCAACTATATGGTGGCCCATCTCCAGTTCCAGGGGATCAGACAGACAGACAGACAGACAGAGATAAGGAGGGCGGCCTGCCTGTTTTTTCTTTCTTTCTTATCCTTTTAAAATAATGTTTATTTATTTATTTATTTATTTATTTATTTATTTATTTATGTATTTATTAGATATAAGTACACTGTAGTTGTCTTCAGACACTCCAGAAGAGGGTGTCAGATTCTGGAGAATCCAAATCCCTCTTATGGTCTGCATATGATGTACATAAACACAGCCTAACATATACTTCTAAAAATTTAAAGATAGGTGGAGCCACTGAAAAGGCTCAACAATTAAAAGCATTGTCGCTTCTTCCAGAGAACCAGGGATCAACTAACAGCAACTATATGGTGGCCCATCTCCAGTTCCAAGGGATCAGACAGACAGACAGACAGACTGACAGAGATAAGGATGGAGGCCTGCCTGGTCTTTCTTTCTTTCTTATACTTTTAAAAAAATGTTTATTTATTTATTTATTTATTTATTTATTTATTTATTTATTAGATATAAGTACACTGTAGCTGTCTTCAGACACTCTAGAAGAGGGTGTCATCTTCTGGAGAATCTAAATCCCTCTTATGGTCTGCATAGGATGTACATAAACACAGCCTCACATATACTTCTAAATATTTAAAGATGGGTGGGCCCACTGAAAGGGCTCAACAATTAACAGCATTGTCTCTTCTTCCAGAGAACGTGGGATCAACTACCAGCAACTATATGGTGGCCCATCTCAAGTTCCAGGGGATAAGACAGACAGACAGACAGACAGAGATAAGGATGGCAGGCCTGCCTGATTTTTCTTTCTTTTTTATCCTTTTTAAAAAATGTTTATTTATTTATTCATTCATTTATTTATTTATTTATTTATTTATTTATTTATTTATTAGATATAAGTACACTGTAGCTGTCTTCAGACTCTCCAGAAGAGGGTGTCAGATTCTGGAGAATCAATATCCCTCTTATGGTCTGCATATGATGTACATGAACAGAGCCTCACATATACTTCTAAAAATTTAAAGATGGGTGGGGCCACTGAAAGGGCTCAACAATTAACACCATTGTCTCCTCTTCCAGAGAACCTGGGATCAACTACCAGCAACTATATGGTGGCTCATCTCCAGTTCTAGGGTATCTGACAGATAGACAGACAGACAGACAGACAGACAAGGTGGCAGGCCTGCCTGGTCTTTCTTTCTTTCTTGTTCTTTTTAAAAAATGTTTATTTATTTATTTTTGTATTTATTAGATATAAGTACACTGTAGCTGTCTTCAGACACTCTAGAAGAGGGTGTCATATTCTGGAGAATCTAAATCCCTCTTATGGTCTGCATATGATGTACATAAACACAGCCTCACATATACTTCTAAATATTTAAAGATGGGTAGGGCTACTGATAGGGCTCAACAATTAACAGCATTGTCTCCTCTTCCAGAGAACCTGGGATCAACTACCAACAACTTTATGGTAGCCCAACTCCAGTTCCAGGGGATCAGACAGACAGACAGACAGACCAACAGAGATAAGGATGGCAGGCCTACCTGGTCTTACTTTCTTTCTTATCCTTTTTAAAAAATGTTTATTTATTTATTTATTTATTTATTTATTTATTATATATAAGTACACTGTAGCTGTCTTCAGTCACTCCAGTAGAGGGTGTCAGATTCTGGAGAATCTAAATCCTCTTATAATCTGAATATGATGTACATAAACACAGCCTCACATATACATCTAAATATTAAAGAAGTGTGGGGCCACTGAAAGGGCTCAACAATTAACAGCACTGGCTCCTCTTCCAGAGAACCTTGGATCAACTACCAGCAACTATATGGTGGCCCATCTCCAGTTCCAGGGGATCAGACAGACAGACAGACAGACAGAGATAAGAATGGCAGGCCTGCCTGGTCTTACTTTCTTTCTTATCCTTTTTAAAAAATGTTTATTTATTTATATTTATTTATTTATTTATTTATTTATTTATTTATGTATTTATTACATATAAGTACACTGTAGCTGTCTTCAGACACTCCAGTATAGGGTGTCAGTTTCTGGAGAATCTAAATCCTCTTATAATCAGAATATGATGTACATAAACACAGCCTCACATATACTTCTAAATATTTAAAGAAGTGTGGGGCCACTGAAAGGGCTCAACAATTAACAGCATTGGCTCCTCTCCCAGAGAACATTGGATCAACTACCAGCAACTATATGGTGGCCCATCTCCAGTTCCCGGGGATCAGATAGACAGACAGACAGACAGACAGAGATATGGATGGCAGGCCTGCCTGGTCTTTCTTTCTTTCTTATCCTTTTTAAAAAATGTTTATTTATTTATTTATTTATTTATTTATTTATTTATCTATTTATTTATTAGATATAAGTACACTGTAGCTGTCTTCAGACACTCCAGAAGTGGGTGTCAGATTCTGGAGAATCTAAATCCCTCTTATGGTCTTCATATGATGTACATAAACACAGCCTCACATATACTTTAAATATTTAAAGATGGGTTGCGCCACTGAAAGGGCTCAACAATTAACAGCATTGTCTCCTCTTCGAGAGAACCTGGGATCAACTACCAGCAACTATTCGTGGCCCATCTCCAGTTCCCAGGGATCAGATAGACAGACAGACAGACAGACAGACAGAGATATGGATGGCAGGCCTGCCTTTTCTTTCTTTCTGTCTTATCCTTTTTAAAAAATGTTTATTTATTTATTTATTTATTTATTTAGTAGATATAAGTACACTGTAGCTGTTCAGACACTCCAGAAGAGGGTGTCAGATTCTGGAGAATCTAAATCCCTCTTATGGTCTGCATATGATGTACATAAACACAGCCTCACATATACTTCTAAAAATTTAAAGATGTGTGGGGCCACTGAGTGGGCTCAACAATTAACAGCATTGTCTCCTCTTATAGAGAACCTGGGATCAACTACCAGCAACTATATGGTGGTCCATCTCCAGTTCCAGGGGATCAGACAGACAGACAGACAGACAGTGATAAGGATGGCAGGCCTGCCTGGTCTTTCGTTCTTTCTTATCCTTTTTAAAAAAAAATGTTTGTTTATTTATTTATTTATTTATTTATTTATTAGATATAAGTACACTGTAGCTGTTCAGACACTCCAGAAGAGTGTGTCAGATTCTGGAGAATCTAAATCCCTCTTATGGTCTGCATATGATGTACATAAACACAGCCTCACATATACTTCTAAAAATTTAAAGAAGGGTGGGGCCACTCTAAAAGCTCAACAATTAACAGCATTGTCTCCTCTTCCAGAGTACCTGGGATCAACTACCAGCAACTGTATGATGGCCCATATCCAGTTCCAGGGGATCAGACAGACAGACATACAGACAGTGATAAGGATGGCAGGCCTGCCTGGTATTTCTTTCTTTCTTATACTTTTTAAAAAAATGTTTATTTACATATTTATTTATGTATTTATTAGATATAAGTACACTGTAGCTGTCTTCAGACACTCCAGAAGAGGGTGTCAGATTCTGGAGAATCTAAATCCCTCTTATGGTCTGCATATGATGTACATAAACACAGCCTCACATATACTTCTAAAAATTTAAAGAAGGGTGGGGCCACTCTAAAAGCTCAACAATTAACAGCATTGTCTCCTCTTCCACAGTACCTGGGATCAACTACAAGCAACTATATGGTGGCCCTTCTCCAGTTCCAGGGGATCAGACAGACAGACATACAGACAGTGATAAGGATGGCAGACCTGCCTGGTCTTTCTTTCTTTCTTATCCTTTTTAAAAAAAATGTTTATTTATATATTTATTTATGTATTTATTAGATATAAGTACACTGTAGCTGTCTTCAGACACTCCAGAAGAGGGTCTCAGATTCTGGAGAATCTAAATCCCTCTTATGGTCTGTATATTATGTACATAAACATAGCCACACATATACTTCTAAAAATTTAAAGATGTGTGGGGCCACTGAGAGGGCTCAACAATTAACAGCATTGTCTCCTCTTTCAGAGAACCTGGGATAAACTACCAGCACATTATGGTGGCCCATCTCCAGTTCCAGTGGATCAGACAGACAGACAGACAGACAGACAGAGACAGAGATAAGGATGGAAGGCCTGCCTGGTCTTTCTTTATTTCTTATACTTTTTAAAAAATGTTTATTTATTTATTTATTTATTTATGTATTTATTAGATATAAGTACACTGTAGCCGTCTTCAGACGCTCCAGAAGAGGGTGACAGATTCTAGAGAATCTAAATCCCTCTTATGTTCTGAATATGATGTACATAAACACAGCATCACATATACTTCTAAAAATTAAAAATGGGTGGGGCCACTGAAAGGGCTCAACAATTAACAGCATTGTCTCCTCTTCCAGAGAACTTGGGATCAACTACCAGCAACTACAAGGTGGCCCATCTCCAGTTCCAGGGGATCAGACAGACAGACAGACAGACAGACAGAGATAAGGATGGCAGGCCTGTCTGGTCTTTCTTTCTTTCTTATCCTTTTAAAATAATGTTTGTTTATTTATTTATTTATGTATTTATTAGATATAAGTACACTGTAGCTGTCTTCAGACACTCCAGAAGAGGGTCTCAGATTCTGGAGAATCTAAATCCCTCTTATGGTCTGTATATTATGTACATAAACACAGCCTCACATATACTTCTAAAAATTTAAAGATGTGTGGGGCCACTGAGAGGGCTCAACAATTAACAGCATTGTCTCCTCTTTCAGAGAACCTGGGATAAACTACCAGCACATTATGGTGGCTCCTCTCCAGTTCCAGTGGATCAGACAGACAGACAGACAGAGAGACAGAGATAAGGATGGCAGGCCTGCCTGGTCTTTCTTTATTTCTTATACTTTTTAAAAAATGTTTATTTATTTATTTATTTATTTATTTATTTATTAGATATAAGTACACTGTAGCCGTCTTCAGACGCTCCAGAAGAGGGTGACAGATTCTAGAGAATCTAAATCCCTCTTATGTTCTGAATATGATGTACATAAACACAGCATCACATATACTTCTAAAAATTAAAAATGGGTGGGGCCACTGAAAGGCCTCAACAATTAACAGCATTGTCTCCTCTTCCAGAGAACGTGGGATCAACTACCAGCAACTACAAGGTGGCCCATCTCCAGTTCCAGGGGATCAGACAGACAGACAGACAGACAGAGATAAGGATGGCAGGCCTGTCTGGTTTTTCTTTCTTTCTTATCCTTTTAAAATAATGTTTATTTATTTATTTATTTATTTATTTATTTATTTATTTATTTATTTATTAGATATAAGTACACTGTAGTTGTCTTCAGACACTCCAGAAGAGGGTGTCAGATTCTGGAGAATCTAAATCCCTCTTATGGTCTGCATATGATGTACATAAACACAGCCTAACATATACTTCTAAAAATTTAAAGATAGGTGGAGCCACTGAAAGGGCTCAACAATTAACAGCATTGTCTCCTCTTCCAGAGAACCTTGGATCAACTACCAGCAACTATATGGTGGCCCATCTCCAGTTCCAGGGGATCAGACATACAGACAGACAGACAGACAGAGATAAGGATGGCAGGCCTGCCTGGTCTTACTTTCTTTCTTGTCCTTTTTAAAAAAATGTTTATTTATTTATTTATATTTTTATTAGATATAAGTACACTGTAGCCATCTTCAGACACTCCAGAAGAAGGTGTCAGATTCTGGAGAATCTAAATCCCTCTTATGGTCTGCATATGATGTACATAAACACAGCCTCACATTTACTTCTTAAAATATAAAGGTGGGGGGGCACTTAAAGGGCTCAGCAATTAACAGCATTGTCTCCTCTTACAGAGAACCTGGGATCAACTACCTGCAACTATATGGTGGCCCATCTCCACTCCAAGGGGATCAGACAGACAGACAGACAGACAAGGATAAGGATGGCAGGCCAGCCTGGTCTTTCTTTCTTTCTTACCCTTTTTAAAAAAATATTTATTTATTTATTTATTTATTTATTTATTTATTTATTTATTTATTTATTTATTAGATATAAGTACACTGTAGCTGTTCAGACACTCCAGAAGACGGTGTCAGATTCTGGAGAATCTAAATCCCTCTTATGATCTGCATATGATGTACATAAACACAGCCTCACATATACTTCTAAAAATTTAAAGAAGGGTGGGGCCACTCTAAAAGCTCAACAATTAACAGCATTGTCTCCTCTTCCAGAGTACCTGGGATCAACTACCAGCAACTATATGGTGGCACATCTCCAGTTCCAGGGGATCAGACAGACAGACATACAGACAGTGATAAGGATGGCAGGCCTGCCTGGTCTTTCTTTCTTTCTTATCCTTTTTAAAAAAATGTTTATTTATATATTTATTCATGTATTTATTAGATATAAGTACACTGTAGCTGTCTTCAGACACTCCAGAAGATGGTGTCATATTCTGGAGAATCTAAATCAATCTTATGGTCTGCATATGATGTACATAAACACAGCCTCGCATATACTTCTAAAAATTTAAAGATGTGTGGGGCCACTGAGAGGGCTCAACAATTAACAGCATTGTCTCCTCTTTCAGAGAACCTGGGATAAACTACCAGCACCTTATGGTGGCCCATCTCCAGTTCCAGTGGATCAGACAGACAGACAGACAGAGAGACAGAGATAAGGATGAGAGGCCTGCCTGGTCTTACTTTCTTTCTTATACTATTTAAAAAATGTTTATTTATTTATTTTTTATTTATTTATGTATTTATTAGATATAAGTACACTGTAGCCGTCTTCAGACACTCCATAAGAGGGTGACAGATTCTAGAGCATCTAAATCCCTCTTATGGTCTGAATATGATGTACATAAACACAGCATCACATATACTTCTAAAAATTAAAAATGGGTGGGGCCACTGAAAGGGCTCAACAATTAAGAGCATAGTCTCCTCTTCCAGAGAACTTTGGATCAACTACCAGCAACTATATGGTGGCCCATCTCCAGTTCCAGGGGATCAGACAGAAAGACAGACAGACAGAGATAAGGATGGCAGGCCTGCCTGGTCTTACTTTCTTTCTTATCCTTTTTAAAAAATGTTTGTTTATTTATTTATTTATTTATTTATTTATTTATTTATTTATTATATATAAGTACACTGTAGCTGTCTTCAGACACTCCAGTAGAGGGTGTCAGATTCTGGAGAATCTAAATCCTCTTATAATCTGAATATGATGTACTTAAACACAGCTCACATATACTTCTAAATATTTAAAGAAGTGTGGGGCCACTGAAAGGGCTCTACAATTAAGAGCATTGTCTCCTCTTCCAGAGAACCTTGGATCAACTACCAGCAACTATATGGTGGCCCATCTCCAGTTCCAGGGGATCAGACAGACAGACAGACAGAGATAAGGATGGCAGGCCTGCCTGGTCTTTCTTTCTTTCTTATCCTTTTTAAAAAAATGTTTATTTATTTATTTATTTATTACATATAAGTACACTGTAGCTGTCTTCAGACACTCCAGTAGAGGGTGTCAGATTCTGGAGAATCTAAATCCTCTTATAATCTGAATATGATGTACATAAACACAGCCTCACATATACTTCTAAATATTTAAAGAAGTGTGGGGCCACTGAAAGGGCTCAACAATTAAGAGCATTGTCTCCTCTTCCAGAGAACCTTGGATCAATTACCAGCAACTATATGGTGGCCCATCTCCAGTTCCCGGGGATCAGATAGACAGACAGACAGACAGGCAGAGATATGGATGGCAGGCCTGCCTGGTCTTTCTTTCTTTCTTATCCTTTTTAAAAAATGTTTATTTATTTATTTATTTATTTATTTATTTATTCATGTATTTAGTAGATATAAGTACACTGTAGCTGTTCAGACACTACACAAGAGGGTGTCAGATTCTGGAGAATCTAAATCCCTCTTATGGTCTGCATATGATGTACATAAACACAGCCTCACATATACTTCTAAAAATTTAAAGAAGGGTGGGGCCACTCTAAAAGCTCAACAATTAACAGCATTGTCTCCTCTTCCAGAGTACCTGGGATCAACTACCAGCAACTATATGGTGGCCCATCTCCAATTCCAGGGGATCAGACAGACAGACAGTCTGACAGAGATAAGGATGGCAGGCCTGCCTGGTCTTTCTTTCTTTCTTATCTTTTTAAAAAATGTTTATTTATTTATTTATATTTTTATTAGATATAAGTACACTGTAGCCGTCTTCAGACACTCCAGAAGAAGGTGTCAGATTCTGGAGAATCTAAGTCCCTCTTATGGTCTGCATATGATGTACATAAACACAGCTTCACATTTACTTCTTAAAATATAAAGGTGGGGGTGGCCACTGAAAGGGCTCAGCAATTAACCGCATTGTCTCCTCTTACAGAGAACCTGTGATCAACTACCTGCAACTATATGGTGGCCCATTTCCACTCCCAGGGGATCAGACAGACAGACAGACAGACAAGGATAAGGATGGCAGGCCAGCCTGGTCTTTCTTTCTTTCTTATCCTTTTTAAAAAAAAATTTATTTATTTATTTATTTATTATTTATTTATTTATTTATGTATTTATTAGATACAAGTACACTGTAGCTGTTCAGACACTCCAGAAGAGGGTGTCAGATTCTGGAGAATCTAAATCCCTCTTATGGTCTGCATATGATGTACATAAACACAGCCTCACATATACTTCTAAAAATTTAAAGAAGGGTGGGGCCACTCTAAAAGCTCAACAATTAACAGCATTGTCTCCTCTTCCAGAGTACCTGGGATCAACTACCAGCAACTATATGGTGGCCCAGCTCCAGTTCCAGGGGATCAGACAGACAGATATACAGACAGTGATAAGGATGGCAGGCCTGCCTGGTCTTTCTTTCTTTCTTATCCTTTTTAAAAAAATGTTTATTTATATATTTATTTATGTATTTATTAGATATAAGTACACTGTAGCTGTCTTCAGACACTCCAGAAGAGGGTGTCAGATTCTGGAGAATCTAAATCCCTCTTATGGTCTGCATATGATGTACATAAACACAGCCTCACATATACTACTAAAAATTTAACGATGGGTGGGGCCACTGAAAGCGCTCAACAATTAACAGCATTGTCTCCTCTTCCAGAGAACCTGGGATCAACTACCAGCAACTATATGGTGGCCCATCTCCAGGTCCAGGGGATCAGACAGAGAGAAAGACAGACAAGGATGGCAGGCCTGCCTGGTTTTTTCTTCTTTCTTATCCCTTTTAAAAAATGATGTTTATTTATTTATTTATTTATTTATTTATTTATTTATTTATGTATTTATTAGATATACGTACACTGTAGCTGTTTTCAGACACTCCAGTAGAGGGTGTCAGATTCTGGAGAATCTATATCCTTCTTATGGTCTGCATATGATGTACATACACACAGCCTCACATTTACATCTAAAAATTTAAAGATGTGTGGGGCCAATGAAAGGGATCAACAATTAACAGCATTG
This sequence comes from Mus caroli, assembly GCF_978045245.1. NCBI lineage: Eukaryota > Metazoa > Chordata > Mammalia > Rodentia > Muridae > Mus > Mus caroli. The sequence goes on from NW_028227353.1 coordinate 109,626, forward strand.
TCTCCTCTTATAGAGAACCTGGGATCAACTACCAGCAACTATATGGTGGCCCATCTCCAGTTCCAGGGGATCAGACAGACAGACAGACATACAGACAGATAGAGTTAAGGATGGCAGGCCTACCTTGTCTTTCCTTCTTTCTTATCCTTTTAAAAAATGTTTATTAATTATGTATGTATTTATTAGATATAAGTAAACTGTAGCTGTCTTCAAACACTCCCGAAGAGGGTGTCAGATTCTCGAGAATCTATATCCCTCTTATGGTCTGCATATGATGTACATGAACACAGCCTCACATATACTTCTAAAAATTTAAAGATGGGTGGGGCCACTGAAAGGGCTCAACAATTAACAGCACTGACTCCTCTTCCAGAGAACCTGGGATCAACTACCAGCAATTATATAGTGGCCCATCTCCAGTTCCATGGGATCAGACAGACAGACAGACAGACAAGGATGGCAGGCCTGCCAGGTCTTTCTTTATTTCTTATACTTTTAAAAAAATGTTTATTTATTTATTTATTTATTTATTTATTTATTTATTTATTTATTAGATATAAGTACACTGTAGCCGTCTTATAACACTCCAGAAGAGGGTGTCAGATTCTGGAGAATCTAAATGCCTCTTATGGTTTGAATATGATGTACATAAACACAGCCTCACATATACTTCTAAAAATTAAAAATGGGTGGGGCCACTGAAAGGGCTCAACAATTAACAGCATTGTCTCCTCTTCCAGAAAACCTGGGATCAACTACCTGCACCTACAAGGTGGCCCATCTCCAGTTCCAGGGGATAAGACAGACAGACAGACAGAGATAAGGATGGCAGGCCTGCCTGGTCTTTCTTTCTTTCTTATCCTTTTTAAAAAATATTTATTTATTTATTTATTTATTTATTTATGTATTTCTTAGATATAAGTACACTGTAGCTTTCTTTAGACACTCCAGAGGAGGGTGTCAGATTCTGGAGAATGTAAATCCCTCTTATGGTCTGCATATGATGTACATAAACACAGCCTCACATATACTGAGCTGAGGTGTCACAGGCCAACTGCTGGAATTTCTGAGTACCACCTAGATAGAGAAAAGCTATGCTGTGGATGCTTAATTTATGTATTTTATTATTTCTATTTGTTGTTTTGTTTTGTTTTATTTGTTTTTAGAGAAGTCCTCAGTCTGTAGCTCTGGCTGACCCAGGACTGCCTACTTGTGTTAATTAGGGTTTCACAGCTGAGAACAGACACCAAGAGCAAGGTAAGGCTTAGAAAACCCTACATTCAGTGGTGGCTCAAGCTCTTAATGAGAGCACTCTGTAGGCAGAGACAGTTAGTTTCTGAGTTCGAGGCCACCCTGGTGAAAGACAGGGCTAGGGTAGGGGCTAGGGTGAGGAAAGAAAGGAAGGAAGAAAGAAAGAAAGAAAAGTTTATAATAAAAAGTTTTTATAAAAGTTTTATAAAAAGTGTTAAAGTTTTTAAAAATTAAAAAAAAAAATACCAGATCACCATCACACAGCATTGGCTGTCTTCAGGTGTATCCTTTCAGCCTCCAAAACAAAAAACAATGGCTGGCTGTCTTCAGGTGTATCCTATTCTCGAGTCTTATTTCCAACCATAGAGCTGGGCTGAGCTGCCTCATTATGTAATTGCAAACCTTCCTTGGTTTGTCTTTTCCATTTCTAAGACTAACAGGCCTTTTTCTATTTATTGAATATGCTCATGACTGTCCTTTAGATATAGTAAATATAACTGTTGCTTATAAAACTTGTTTTCTAGGAATTTTTAAAGGGCAATGGCAGAGTTTATTTATAAAAAAATATTTTGCATTTATTTATTTGTGTGAGTGATGAAGCTCAGGTCTTCAAACTTGTCAGGAGGTATGATTACCTCCCCTCTCTCTCAACCCCTCTCTCTCCTCTCTCAATGATTGTGTAAGAATGTTTTGCATGTGTATGCTGTGCCCACAGACTCCAGAACAGAGTATTAGATCCCCTGGAACTGGAGATGGGCCACCATATATAATACTGGTAATTGAGCCCAGGTTCTCTGGAAGAGGAGACAATGCTCTTAATTGTTGAGCCCTCTCTGTAGCCACATCTTTCTTTTTCTTTTTTTTTTTTTTGAGTATATGTGAGGCTGTGTTTATATACATCATATGCAGACAATAAGAATGATTTAGATTCTTCAGAATCTGACACCCTCTTCTGGACTGTCTGAAGATACCTACAGCATACTTAAATATAATAAATAAATAAATCTTTAAAAAAAAAAGGAAAAGTAAAAAAGAAAGAACAGGCCTGCCATATGCATGTTCATGGAGGAAAATGGAAGAGACCCCAATCTAACCTCAGCAGGGTGCTTCCTTCTGGATGGTAGCTTACAGTTTCATCCCAGCAAGACAGGCAAATCACTGAGTTCAAGGACAGTAAGGTTCAGGACAGCCAAGGTTAGGAAGGAAAAGGGTCTATGTTGAGAATACAAACCGACAAAACAACAACTAGGAAAAAGAAGTGACAGTGTAACTTGGGGTAGGGTACCAACAAGAGAAAGCTTTCTGTTACCACTTACAAACACCAGTAGCCTTGCACCCTTCTGCCCAGGTCCCTGCCTTCCTTTCTAGGAATTCTAAGGATGCCAGGGTGTGGGGGAATCCAGATTAACTTTTTAAAAACAAAGACTTGGTCTTTGATGTCTATAGGAAGCCCTTCTCAGTGCCTTTAACTACCACTGAACTTTCAGGGCTGTGACTCAACTGTAACAAGGAACAGGGCTAAGAACTTGCAGCCTTTGAAAACAACTATTTTTTTAAAGTGGGGTACACAAATCAGCAGTTAGAACCCCTCAGGTTCAGCCATAATACTTGTTAGGGAAAGAGCCTCAATGTCCGGAGCTGAGGTCTCATGGGTGAACTGCTTCAAGCTCTGAGTATCATTGAAAGAAAGAAAAGATATCATGTGGTTGCTTAATTTATTTATTTTATTATTTCTATTTTTTGTTTTCTTTTGTTTTGTTTTAGCAAAGGCCTCAGTCTGTAGCTATGGCTGACCTAGGACAGACTACATGTGTTAATTAGGGTTTCACAGCTGAGAAACAGACCATACCTATGTAAGACTTAGAAAACCCAACAGTCAGTGGTGGCTCGAGCTCTTAATGAGAGCACTCTGGAGGCAGAGGCAGTCAGTTTCTGAGTTCGAGGCCATCCTGGTTAAAGACAGGGATAGGCAGGGCTAGGCAAGGCAGGGCTGGGCTAGGCTAGGCTAGGCAAGGGGCTGGGCTAGTCAAGGCAAGGGACTAGGCTAGGCTACTCAAGGGGCTAGGCAAGACAGACAGACAGAGAGAAAGACAGACAAGGATGGCAGGCCTGCCTGGTTTTTCTTTCTTTCTTATCCCTTTTAAAAAATGTTTGTTTGTTTATTTATTTATTTATTTATTTATTTATGTATTTATTAGATATACTTACACTGTAGCTGTCTTCAGACACTCCAGAAGAGGGTGTCAGATTCTGGAGAATCTATATCCCTCTTATGGTCTGCATATGATGTACATACACACAGCCTCACATTTACATCTAAAAATTTAAAGATGTGTTGGTCCAATGAAAAGGATCAACAATTAACAGCATTGTCTCCTCTTATAGAGAACCTGGGATCAACTACCAGCAACTATATGGTGGCCCATCTCCAGTTCCAGGGGTTCAGACAGACAGACAGACATACAGACAGATAGAGTTAAGGATGGCAGGCCTACCTGGTCTTTCCTTCTTTCTTATCCTTTTAAAAAATGTTTATTAATTTAAGTATGTATTTATTAGATATAAGTACACTGTAGCTGCTTTCAGACTCTCCAGAAGAGGGTGTCAGATTCTGGAGAATCTAAATCCCTCTTATGGTCTGCATATGATGTACATAAACACAGCCTCACATATACTTCTAAAAATTTAAAGATGGGTGGGGCCACTGAAAGGGCTCAACAATTAACAGCACTGACTCCTCTTCCAGAGAACCTGGGATCAACTACCAGCAATTATATGGTGGCCCATCTCCAGTTCCAGGGGATCAGTCAGACAGATAGAAAGACAAGGATGGCAGGTCTGCCTGGTCTCTCTTTCTTTATTATCCTTTTTTAAAAATGTTTATTTGTTTATTTATGAATTTATTAGATATAAGTACACTGTAGCTGTCTTCAGACACTCCAGAAGAGGGTGTCAGATTCTGGAGAATCTAAATCCCTCTTATGGTCTGCATATTCGGTACATAAACACAGCCTCGCATATACTTCTAAAAATTTAAAGATGGGTGGGGCCACTGAAAGGGCTCAACAATTAACAGCATTGTCTCCTCTTCCAGAGAACCTTGGATAAACTACCAGCAACTATATGGTGGCCCATCTCCAGTTCCAGGGTATCAGACAGACAGACAGACAGACAGAGATTAGGATGGAGGCCTGCCTGGTCTTTCTTTCTTTCTTATACTTTTAAAAATGTTTATTTATTTATTTATTTATTTATTTATTTATTTATAATATATAAGTACACTGTAGCTGTCTTCAGACACTCCTGAAGATGGTGTCAGATTCTGGAGAATCTAAATCCCTCTTTTGGTCTGCATATGATGTACATAAACACAGCCTCACATATACTTCTAAAAATTTAAAGATGTGTGGGGTCACTGAAAGGGCTCAACAATTAACAGCATTGTCTCCTCTACCAGAGAACCTGGGATCAACTATGAGCAATTATATGGTGGCCCATCTCCCGTTCCAGGGGATCAGGCAGACAAAGAGACAGACAGACAAGGGTGGCAGGCCTCCCTGGTTTTTCTTTCTTTCTTATCCTTTTTAAAAAATGTTTATTTATTTATTTATGTATTTCTTAGATATAAGTACACTGTAGCTGTCTTCAGACACTCCAGAAGAGGGTGTCAGATTCTGGAGAATATAAATCCCTCTTATGGTCTGCATATGATGGACATAAACACAGATTCACATACACTTCTAAAAATTTAAGATGGGTGGGCCCACTGAAAGGGCTCAACAATTAACAGCATTGTCTCTTCTTCCAGAGAACCTGGGATCAACTACCAGCAACTATATGGTGGCCCATCTCCAGTTCCAGGGGATCAGACGGATAGACAGACAGAGATAAAAAGGTCAGGTCTGCCTGGTTTTTCTTTCTTTCTTATCCTTTTAAAATAATGTTTATTTATTTATTTATTTATTTATTTATGTATTTATTAGATATAAGTACACTGTAGTTGTCTTTAGACACTCCAGAAGAGGGTGTCAGATTCTGGAGAATCTAAATCCCTCTTATGGTCTGCATATGATGTACATAAACACAGCCTAACATATACTTCTAAAAATTTAAAGATAGGTGGAGCCACTGAAAGGGCTCAACAATTAACAGCATTGTCTCTTCTTCCAGAGAACCTGGGATCAACTAACAGCAACTATATGGTGGCCCATCTCCAGTTCCAAGGAATCAGACAGACAGACAGACAGACTGACAGAGGTAAGGATGGAGGCCTGCCTGGTCTTTCTTTCTTTCTTATACTTTTAAAAAAATGTTTATTTATTTATTTATTTATTTATTTATTTATGTATTTATTAGATATAAGTACACTGTAGCTGTCTTCAGACACTCTAGAAGAGGGTGTCATCTTCTGGAGAATCTAAATCCCTCTTATGGTCTGCATATGATATACATAAACACAGCCTCACATATATCTCTAAAAATTTAAAGATGGGTGGGCCCACTGAAAGGGATCAACAATTAACACCATTGTCAACTCTTCCAGAGAACGTGGGATCAACTACCAGCAACTATGTGGTGGCCCATCTCAAGTTGCAGGGCATCAGAGAGACAGACAGACAGACAGAGATAAGGATGGCAGGCCTGCCTGATTTATCTTTCTTTCTTCTCTTTTTTAAAAATGTTTATTAATTAATTAATTAATGTATTTATTTATTAGATATAAGTACACTGTAGCTGTCTTCAGACTCTCCAGAAAAGGGTGTCAGATTCTGGAGAATCTATATCCCTCTTATGGTCTGCATATGATGTACATAAACACAGCCTCACATATACTTCTAAAAATTTAAAGATGGTTGGGGCCACTGAAAGGGCTCAACAATTAACAGCATTGTCTCCTCTTCCAGAGGACCTGGGATCAACTACCAGCAACTATATTGTGGCCCATCTCCAGTTCCAGGCGATCAGACAGACATACATACAGACAGACAGACAAGGATTGCAGGCCTGCCTGGTTTTTCTTTCTTTCTTATACATTTTAAAAATGTTTATTTATTTATATATATATTTATTAGATATAAGTACACTGTAGCTGTCTTCAGACACTCCAGAAGAGGGTGTCATATTCTGGAGAATCTAAATCCCTCTTATGGTCTGCATATGATGTACATAAACACAGGCTCACATATATTTCTAAAAATTTGAAGAAGGGTGGGACCACTCTAAAAGCTCAACAATTAACAGCATTGTCTCCTCTTCCAGAGTACCTGGGATCAACTACCAGCAACTATATGGTGGCCCATCTCCAGTTCCAGGGGATCAGACAGACAGACATACAGACAGTGATAAGGATGGCAGGCCTGCCTGGTCTTTCTTTCTTTCTTATCCTTTTTAAAAAATGTTTATTTATATATTTATTTATGTATTTATTAGATATATGTACACTGTAGCTGCTTTCAGACACTCCAGAAGAGGGTGTCAGATTCTGGAGAATCTAAATCCCTCTTATGGTCTGCATATGATGTACATAAACACAGCCTCACATATACTTCTAAAAATTTAAAGAAGGGTGGGGCCACTCTAAAAGCTCAACAATTAACAGCATTGTCTCCTTTTCCAGAGTACCTGGGATCAACTACCAGCAACTATATGGTGGCCCATCTCCAGTTCCATGGGATCAGACAGACAGACATACAGACAGTGATAAGGATGGCAGGCCTGCCTGGTCTTTCTTTCTTTCTTATCATTTTTAAAAAAATGTTTATTTATATATTTATTTATGTATTTATTAGATATATGTACACTGTAGCTGTCTTCAGACACCCCAGAAGTGAGTGTCAGATTCTGGAGAATCTAAATCCCTCTTATGGTCTGCATATTCGGTACATAAACACAGCCTCGCATATACTTCTAAAAATTTAAAGATGGGTGGGTCCACTGAGAGGGCTCAACAATTAACAGCATTGTCTCCTCTTTCAGAGAACCTGGGATAAACTACCAGCACCTTATGGTGGCCCATCTCCAGTTCCAGAGGATCAGACAGACATACAGACAGAGAGACAGAGATATGGATGGCAGGCCTGCCTGGTCTTTCTTTATTTCTTATACTTTTTAAAAAATGTTTATTTATTTATTTATTTATCTATGTATGTATTAGATATAAGTACACTGTAGCTGTCTTCAGACACTCCAGAAGAGGGTGTCAGAATCTAGAGGATCTAAATCCCTCTTATGGTCTGAATATGATGTACATAAACACAGCCTCACATATACTTCTAAAAATTATAAATAGGTGGGGCCACTGAAAGGACTCAACAATTAACAGCATTGTCTCCTCTTCCAGAGAACCTGGGATCAACTACCAGCACCTAAAAGGTGGCCCATCTCCAGTTCCAGGGGATCAGACAGACAGACAGACAGACAGAGATAAGGAGGGCAGGCATGCCTGGTTTTTCTTTCTTTCTTATCCTTTTAAAATAATGTTTATTTATTTATTTATTTATTTATTTATTTATTTATTTATTTATTTATGTATTTATTAGACATAAGTACACTGTAGTTGTCTTCAGACACTCCAGAAGACGGTGTCAGATTCTGGAGAATCAAAATCCCTCTTATGGTCTACATATGATATACGTAAACACAGCCTAACATATACTTCTAAAAATTTAAAGAAAGGTGGAGCCACTGAAAGGGCTCTACAATTAACAGCATTGTCTCTTCTTCCAGAGAACCTGGGATCAACTAACAGCAACTATATGGTGGCCCATCTCCAGTTCCAAGGGATCAGACAGACAGACAGACAGACTGACAGAGGTAAGGATGGAGGCCTACCTGGTCTTTCATTCTTTCTTATCCTTTTTAAAAAAATGTTTATTAATTTAAGTATGTATTTATTAGATGTAAGTACACTGTAGCTGTCTTCAAACACTCCCGAAGAGGGTGTCAGATTCTGGAGAATCTATATCCCTCTTATGGTCTGCATATGATGTACATAAACACAGCCTCATATATACTTCTAAAAATTTAAAGTTGGGTGGGCCCACTGAAAGGGCTCAACAATTAACACCATTGTCTCCTCTTCCAGAGAACGTGGGATCAACTACCAGCAACTATGTGGTGGCCCATCTCAAGTTGCAGGGGATCAGACAGACAGACAGACAGACAGAGATAAGGATGGCAGGCCTGCCTGGTCTTTCATTCTTTCTTATCCTTTTTAAAAAAAAGTTTATTTATATATTTATTTATGTATTTATTAGATATAAGTACACTGTAGCTGTCTTCAGACTCTCCAGAAGAGGGTGTCAGATTCTGGAGAATCTATATCCCCCTTATAGTCTGCATATGATGTACATAGACACAGCCTCACATATACTTCTAAAAATTTAAAGATGGTTGGGGCCACTGAAAAAGCTCAACAATTAACAGCATTGTCTCCTCTTCCAGAGGACCTGTGATCAACTACCAGCAAATATATTGTGGCCCATCTCCAGTTCCAGGGGATCAGACAGACATACATACAGACAGACAGACAAGGATTGAAGGCCTGCCTGGTTTTTCTTTCTTCTTATACATTTTAAAAATGTTTATTTATTTATATATATATTTATTAGATATAAGTACATTGTAGCTGTCTTCAGACACTTCAGAAGAGGGTGTCATATTCTGGAGAATCTAAATCCCTCTTATGGACTGCATATGATGTACATAAACACAGCCTCACATATACTTCTAAAAATTTAAAGAAGGGTGGGGCCACTCTAAAAGCTCAACAATTAACAGCATTGTCTCCTCTTCCAGAGTACCTGGGATCAACTACCAGCAACTATATGGTGGCCCATCTCCAGTTCCAGAGGATCAGACAGACAGACATACAGACAGTGATAAGGATGGCAGGCCTGCCTGGTCTTTCTTTCTTTCTTATCCTTTTTAAAAAAATGTTTATTTATATATTTATTTATGTATTTATTAGATATATGTACACTGTAGCTGTCTTCAGACACTCCCGAAGAGGGTGTCAGATTCTGGAGAATCTATATCCCTCTTATGGTCTGCATATGATGTACATAAACACAGCCTCATATATACTTCTAAAAATTTAAAGTTGGGTGGGCCCACTGAAAGGGCTCAACAATTAACACCATTGTCTCCTCTTCCAGAGAACGTGGGATCAACTACCAGCAACTATGTGGTGGCCCATCTCAAGTTGCAGGGGATCAGACAGACAGACAGACAGACAGAGATAAGGATGGCAGGCCTGCCTGGTCTTTCATTCTTTCTTATCCTTTTTAAAAAAAAGTTTATTTATATATTTATTTATGTATTTATTAGATATAAGTACACTGTAGCTGTCTTCAGACTCTCCAGAAGAGGGTGTCAGATTCTGGAGAATCTATATCCCCCTTATAGTCTGCATATGATGTACATAGACACAGCCTCACATATACTTCTAAAAATTTAAAGATGGTTGGGGCCACTGAAAAAGCTCAACAATTAACAGCATTGTCTCCTCTTCCAGAGGACCTGTGATCAACTACCAGCAAATATATTGTGGCCCATCTCCAGTTCCAGGGGATCAGACAGACATACATACCGACAGACAGACAAGGATTGAAGGCCTGCCTGGTTTTTCTTTCTTCTTATACATTTTAAAAATGTTTATTTATTTATATATATATTTATTAGATATAAGTACATTGTAGCTGTCTTCAGACACTTCAGAAGAGGGTGTCATATTCTGGAGAATCTAAATCCCTCTTATGGACTGCATATGATGTACATAAACACAGCCTCACATATACTTCTAAAAATTTAAAGAAGGGTGGGGCCACTCTAAAAGCTCAACAATTAACAGCATTGTCTCCTCTTCCAGAGTACCTGGGATCAACTACCAGCAACTATATGGTGGCCCATCTCCAGTTCCAGAGGATCAGACAGACAGACATACAGACAGTGATAAGGATGGCAGGCCTGCCTGGTCTTTCTTTCTTTCTTATCCTTTTTAAAAAAATGTTTATTTATATATTTATTTATGTATTTATTAGATATAAGTACACTGTAGCTGTCTTCAGACACTCCAGAAGAGGGTGTCAGATTCTGGAGAATCTAAATCCCTCTTATGGTCTGCATATGATGTACATAAACACAGCCTCACATATACTTCTAAAAATTTAAAGATGTGTGGGGCCACTGAGAGGGCTCAACAATTAACAGCATTGTCTCCTCTTTCAGAGAACCTGGGATAAACTACCAGCACCTTATGGTGGCCCATCTCCAGTTCCAGTGGATCAGACAGACAGACAGACAGACAGACAGAGAGACAGAGATAAGGATGGCAGGCCTGCCTGGTCTTTCTTTATTTCTTATACTTTTTAAAAAATGTTAATTTATTTATTTATTTATTTATTTATTTATTTATTTATTTATGTATTTATTAGATATAAGTACACTGTAGCCATCTTCAGACACTCCAGAAGAGGGTGTCAGATTCTAGAGAATCTAAATCCCTCTTATGGTCTGAATATGATGTACATAAACACAGCCTCACATATACTTCTAAAAATTATAAATAGGTGGGGCCACTGAAAGGACTCAACAATTAACAGCATTGTCTCCTCTTCCAGAGAACCTGGGATCAACTACCAGCACCTAAAAGGTGGCCCATCTCCAGTTCCAGGGGATCAGACAGACAGACAGACAGACAGTGATAAGGATGGCAGGCCTGCCTGGTCTTTCTTTGTTTCTTATCCTTTTTTTAAAAAAAATGTTTATTTATTTATTTATTTATTTATTATTAGATATAAGTACACTGTAGCTGTTCAGACACTCCAGAAGAGGGTGTCAGATTCTGGAGAATCTAAATCCCTCTTATGGTCTGCATATGATGTACATAAACACAGCCTCACATATACTTCTAAAAATTTAGAGAAGGGTGGGGCCACTCTAAAAGCTCAACAATTAACAGCATTGTCTCCTCTTCCAGAGTACCTGGAATCAACTACCAGCAAATATATGGTGGCCCATCTCCAGTTCCAGGGGTTCAGACAGACAGACATACAGACAGTGATAAGGATGGCAGGCCTGCCTGTTCTTTCTTTCTGTCTTATCCTTTTTAAAAAAATGTTTATTTATATATTTATTTATGTATTTATTAGATATATGTACACTGTAGCTGCTTTCAGACATTCCAGAAGAGGGTGTCATATTCTGGAGAATCTAAATCCCTCTTATGGTCTGCATATGATGTACATAAACACAGCCTCGCATATACTTCTAAAAATTTAAAGATGTGTGGGGCCACTGAGAGGGCTCAACAATTAACAGCATTGTCTCCTCTTTCAGAGAACCTGGGATAAACTACCAGCACCTTATGGTGGCCCATCTCCAGTTCCAGGGGATCAGACAGACAGACAGATAGACAGAAAGACAGAGATAAGGATGGCAGGCCTGCCTGGTCTTTCTTTATTTCTTATACTTTTTAAAATATGTTTATTTATTTATTTATTTATTTATTTATTTATTTATTTATTTATTAGATATAAGTACACTGTAGCCGTCTTCACACACTCCATAAGAGGGTGTCAGATTCTAGAGAATCTAAATCCCTCTTATGATCTGAATATGATGTACATAAACACAGCCTCACATATACTTCTAAAAATTATAAATAGGTGGGGCCACTGAAAGGACTCAACAATTAACAGCATTGTCTCCTCTTTCAGAGAACCTGGGATAAACTACCAGCACCTTATGGTGGCCCATCCCCAGTTCCAGTGGATCAGACAGACAGACAGACAGACAGAGAGACAGAGATGAGGATGGCATGCCTGCCTGGTCTTTCTTTATTTCTTATATCTTTTAAAAACTGTTTATTTATTTATTTATTTATTTATTTATTTATTTACGTATTTATTAGATATAAGTACACTGTAGCCGTCTTCAGACACTCCAGAAGAGGGTGTCAGATTCTAGAGAATCTAAATCCCTCTTATGGTCTGAATATGATGTACATAAATACAGCCTCACATATATTTCTAAAAATTATAAATAGGTGGGGCCACTGAAAGGACTCAACAATTAACAGCATTGTCTCCTCTTCCAGAGAACCTGGGATCAACTACCAGCACGTAAAAGGTGGCCCATCTCCAGTTCCAGGGGATCAGACAGACAGACAGACAGGCAGTGATAAGGATGGCAGGCCTGCCTGGTCTTTCTTTCTTTCTTATCCTTTTTTTAAAAAAATGTTTGTTTATTTATTTATTTATTTATTTATTATTAGATATAAGTACACTGTAGCTGTTCAGACACTCCAGAAGAGGGTGTCAGATTCTGGAGAATCTAAATCCCTCTTATGGTCTGCATATGATGTACATAAACACAGCCTCACATATACTTCTAAAAATTTAAAGAAGGGTGGGGCCACTCTAAAAGCTCAACAATTAACAGCATTGTCTCCTCTTCCAGAGTACCTGGGATCAACTACCAGCAACTATATGGTGGCCCATCTCCAGTTCCAGGGGATCAGACAGACAGACATACAGACAGTGATAAGGATGGCAGGCCTGCCTGGTCTTTCTTTCTGTCTTATCCTTTTTAAAAAAATGTTTATTTATATATTTATTTATGTATTTATTAAATATATGTACACTGTAGCTGCTTTCAGACACTCCAGAAGAGGGTGTCAGATTCTGGAGAATCTATATCCCTCTTATGGTCTGCATATGATGTACATAAACACAGCCTCGCATATACTTCTAAAATTTTAAAGATGTGTGGGGCCACTGAGAGGGCTCAACAATTAACAGCATTGTCTCCTCTTTCAGAGAAACTGGGATAAACTACCAGCACCTTATGGTGGCCCATCCCCAGTTCCAGTGGATCAGACAGACAGACAGACAGACAGAGAGACAGAGGTGAGGATGGCAGGCCTGCCTGGTCTTTCTTTATTTCTTATACATTTTAAAAACTGTTTATTTATTTATTTATTTATTTATTTATTTATTTATGTATTTATTAGATATAAGTACATTGTAGCCGTCTTCAGACACTCCAGAAGAGGGTGTCAGATTCTAGAGAATCTAAATCCCTCTTATGGTCTGAATATGATGTACATAAACACAGCCTCATATATACTTCTAAAAATTATAAATAGGTGGGGCCACTGAAAGGACTCAACATTTAACAGCATTGTCTCCACTTCCAGAGAACCAGGGATCAACTACCAGCACCTAAAAGGTGGCCCATCTCCAGTTCCAGGGGATCAGACAGACAGACAGACAGACAGTGATAAGGATGGCAGGCCTGCCTGGTCTTTCTTTCTTTCTTATCCTTTTTAAAAAATGTTTATTTATATATTTATTTATGTATTTATTAGATATAAGTACACTGTAGCTGTCTTCAGACACTCCAGAAGAGGGTGTCAGATTCTGGAGAATCTATATCCCTCTTATGGTCTGCATATGATGTACATAAACACAGCATCACATTTACTTCTAAAAATTTAAACATGTGTGGGGCCAATGAAAGGGATCAACAATTAACAGCATTGTCTCCTCTTATAGAGAAATGGGATCAACTACCAGCAATTATATGGTGGCCCATCTCCATTTCCAGGGGATCAGACAGACAGACAGACAGACAGACAGACAGATAGAGTTAAGGATGGCAGGCCTACCTGGTCTTTCATTCTTTCTTATCCTTTTTAAAAAAATGTTTATTAATTTAAGTATGTATTTATTAGATGTAAGTACACTGTAGCTGTCTTCAAACACTCCCGAAGAGGGTGTCAGATTCTGGAGAATCTATATCCCTCTTATGGTCTGCATATGATGTACATGAACACATCCTCACATATACTTCTAAAAATTTAAAGATGGGTGGGGCCACTGAAAGGGCTCAACAATTAACAGCACTGACTCCTCTTCCAGAGAACCTGGGATCAACTACCAGCAATTATATGGTGGCCCATCTCCAGTTCCAGGGGATCAGACAGACAGACAGACAGACAAACAAGGATGGCAGGCCTGCCTGGTCTCTCTTTCTTTATTATCCTTTTTAAAAATGTTTATTTATTTATTTATGTATTTATTAGATATAAGTACACTGTAGCTGTCTTCAGACACTCCAGAAGAGGGTGTCAGATTCTGGAGAATCTAAATCCCTCTTATGGTCTGCATATGATGTACATAAACACAGCCTCACATATACCTCTAAATATTTAAAGATGGGTGGCGCCACTGAAAGGGCTCAACAATTAACAGCATTGTCTCCTCTTGCAGAGTACCTGGGATCAACTACCAGCAACTATATGGTGGCCCATCTCCAGTTCCAGGGGATCAGACAGACAGACATACAGACAGTGATAAGGGTGGCTGGCCTGCCTGGTCTTTCTTTCTTTCTTATCTTTTTAAAAAAATGTTTATTTATATATTTATTCAGTTATTTATTAGATATATGTACACTGTAGCTGTCTTCAGACACTCCAGAAGAGGGTGTCAGATTGTGGAAAATCTAAATCCCTCTTATGGTCTGCATATGATGTACATAAACACAGCCTCACATATACTTCTAAAAATTTAAAGATGTGTGGGGCCACTGAGAGGGCTCAACAATTAACAGCATTGTCTCCTCTTTCAGAGAACCTGGGATAAACTACCAGCACCTTATGGTGGCCCATCTCCAGTTCCAAGGGATCAGACAGACAGACAGACAGACTGACAGAGATAAGGATGGAGGCCTGCCTGGTCTTTCTTTCTTTCTTATACTTTTAAGAAATGTTTATTAATTTAAGTATGTATTTATTAGATTTAAGTACAAGGTAGCTGTCTTCAGACACTCTAAAAGAGGGTGTCATCTTCTGGAGAATCTAAATCCCTCTAATGGTCTGCATATGATGTACATAAACACAGCCTCACATATATTTCTAAAAATTTAAAGATGGGTGGGCCCACTGAAAGGGCTCAACAATTAACAGCATTGTCTCTTCTTCCAGAGAACGTGGGATCAACTACCAGCAACTATATGGTGGCCCATCTCAAGTTCCAGGGGATAAGACAGACAGACAGACAGACAGAGATAAGGATGGCAGGCCTGCCTGATTTTTCTTTCTTTCTTATCCTTTTTAAAAAATGTTTATTAATTAATTTATTTATTTATTCATTTATTTATTTATTTATTTATGTGTTTATTAGATGTAAGTACACTGTAGCTGTCTTCAGACTCTCCAGAAGAGGGTGTCAGATTCTGGAGAATCAATATCCCTCATATGGTCTGCATATGATGTACATGAACACAGCCTCACATATACTTCTAAAAATTTAAAGATGGGTGGGGCCACTGAAAGGGCTCAACAATTAACAGCATTGTCTCCTCTTCCAGAGAACTTGGGATCAACTACCAGCAACTATATGGTGGCCCATCTCCAGTTTCAGGGTATCTGACAGATAGACAGACAGACAGACAGACAGACAAGGTGGCAGGCCTGCCTGGTCTTTCTTTCTTTCTTAGTCTTTTAAAAAAAATGTTTATTTATTTATTTATGTATTTATTAGATATAAGTACAATGTAGCTGTCTTCAGTCACTCCAGAAGAGGGTGTCAGATTCTGGAGAATCTATATCCCTCTTATGGTCTGCATATGATGTACATAAACACAGCCTCACATTTACTTCTAAAAATTTAAAGATGTGTGGGGCCAATGAAAGGGATCAACAATTAACAGCATTGTCTCCTCTTATAGAGAACATGGGATCAACTACCAGCAACTATATGGTGGCCCATCTCCAGTTCCAGGGGATCAGACAGACAGACAGACAGATAGACAGATAGAGTTAAGGATGGCAGGCCTACCTGGTCTTTCATTCTTTCTTATCCTTTTTAAAAAATGTTTATTAATTTAAGTATGTATTTATTAGATGGAAGTACACTGTAGCTGTCTTCAAACACTCCCGAAGAGGGTGTCAGATTCTGGAGAATCTATATCCCTCTTATGGTCTGCATATGATGTACATGAACACAGCCTCACATATACTTCTAAAAATTTAAAGATGGGTGGGGCCACTGAAAGGGCTCAACAATTAACAGCACTGACTCCTCTTCCAGAGAACCTGGGATCAACTACCAGCAATTATATGGTGGCCCATCTCCAGTTCCAGGGGATCAGACAGACAGACAGACAGACAAACAAGGATGGCAGGCCTGCCTGGTCTCTCTTTCTTTATTTTCCTTTTTAAAAAATGTTTATTTGTTTATTTATGAATTTATTAGATATAAGTACACTGTAGCTGTCTTCAGACACTCTAGAAGAGTGTGTCATCTTCTGGAGAATCTAAATCCCTCTTATGGTCTGCATATGATGTACATAAACACAGCCTCACATATACTTCTAAAAATTTAAAGATGGGTGGCGCCACTGAAAGGGCTCAACAATTATCAGCATTGTCTCCTCTTCCAGAGTACCTTGGATCAACTACCAGGAACTATATGGTGGCCCATCTCCAGTTCCAGGGGATCAGACAGACAGACATACAGACAGTGAAAAGGATGGCAGGCCTGCCTGGTCTTTCTTTCTTTCTTATCCTTTTTAAAAAAAATGTTTATTTATACATTTATTTATGTATTTATTAGATATAAGTACACTGTAGCTGTCTTCAGACACTCCAAAAGAGGGTGTCAGATTCTGGAGAATCTAAATCCCTCTTATGGTCTGCATATGATGTACGTAAACACAGCCTAACATATACTTCTAAAAATTTAAAAATAGGTGGAGCCACTGAAAGGGCTCAACAATTAACAGCATTGTCTCTTCTTCCAGAGAATCTGGGATCAACTACCAGCACCTAAAAGGTGGCCCATCTCCATTTCCAGGGGATCAGACTGACAGACAGACTGACAGAGGTAAGGATGGAGGCCTGCCAGGTCTTTCTTTCTTTCTTATACTTTTAAAAAATGTTTATTTATTTATTTATTTATTTATGTATTTATTAGATATAAGTACACTGTAGCTGTCTTCAGACACTCTAGAAGAGGGTGTCATCTTCTGGAGAATCTAAATCGCTCTTATGGTCTGCATATGATGTACATAAACACAGCCTCACATATACTTCTAAATATTTAAAGATGGGTGGGCCCACTGAAAGGGCTCAACAATTAACACCATTGTCTCCTCTTCCAGAGAACGTGGGATCAACTACCAGCAACTATATGGTGGCCCATCTCAAGTTGCAGGGGATCAGACAGACAGACAGACAGACAGAGATAAGGATGGCAGGCCTGCCTGATTTTTCTTTCTTTCTTATCCTTTTTAAAATTGTTTATTTATTTATGTATTCATTAATTAATTAATTAATTTATTTATTTATGTATTTATTAGATATAAATACACTGTAGCTGTCTTCAGACTCTCCAGAAGAGGGTGTCAGATTCTGGAGAATCTATATCCCTCTTATGGTCTGCATATGATGTACATAAACACAGCCTCACATATACTTCTAAAAATTTAAAGATGGTTGGGGCCACTGAGAGGGCTCAACAATTAACAGCATTGTCTCCTCTTCCAGAGTACCTGGGATCAACTACCAGCAACTATATGGTGGCCCATCTCCAGTTCCAGAGGATCCGACAGACAGACATACAGACAGTGATAAGGATGGCAGGCCTGCCTGGTCTTTCTTTCTTTCTTATCCTTTTTAAAAATTGTTTATTTATATATTTATTTATGTATTTATTAGATATAAGTACACTGTAGCTGTCTTCAGACACCCCAGAAGAGGGTGTCAGATTCTGGAGAATCTAAATCCCTCTTATGGTCTGTATATGATGTACATAAACAAAGCCTAACATATACTTCTAAAAATTTAAAGATGTGTGGGGCCACTGAGAGGGCTCAACAATTAACAGCATTTTCTCCTCTTTCAGAGAACCTGGGATAAACTACCAGCACCTTATGGTGGACCATCTCCAGTTCCAGTGGATCAGACAGACAGACAGACAGACAGAGAGACAGAGATAAGGATGGCAGGTCTGCCTGGTCTTTCTTTATTTCTTATACTTTTTAAAAAAATGTTTATTTATTTATTTATTTATTTATTTATTTATGTATTTATTAGATATAAGTACACTGTAGCCGTCTTCAGACACTCCAGAAGAGGGTGTCAGATTCTAGAGAATCTAAATCCCTCTTATGGTCTGAATATGATGTACATAAACACAGCCTCACATATACTTCTAAAAATTATAAATAGGTGAGGCCACTGAAAGGACTCAACAATTAACAGCATTGTCTCCTCTTCCAGAGAACCTGGGATCAACTACCAGCACCTAAAAGGTGGCCCATCTCCAGTTCCAGGGGATCAGACAGACAGACAGACAGACAGTGATAAGGATGGCAGGCCTGCCTGGTCTATCTTTCTTTCTTATCCTTTTTTAAAAAAATGTTTATTTATTTATTTATTTATTTATTTATTATTAGATATAAGTACACTGTAGCTGTTCAGACACTCCAGAAGAGGGTGTCAGATTCTGGAGAATCTAAATCCCTCTTATGGTCTGCATATGATGTACATGAACACAGCCTCACATATACTTCTAAAAATTAAAGAAGGGTGGGGCCACTCTAAAAGCTAAACAATTAACAGCATTGTCTCCTCTTCCAGAGTACCTGGGATCAACTACCAGCAACTATATGGTGGCCCATCTCCAGTTCCAGGGGATCAGACAGACAGACATACAGACAGTGATAAGGATGGCAGGCCTGCCTGGTCTTTCTTTTTTTCTTATCCTTTTTAAAAATATGTTTATTTATTTTTTATTTATGTATTTATTTATTTATTTATTTATTATTAGATATAAGTACACTGTAGCTGTTCAGACACTCCAGAAGAGGGTGTCAGATTCTGGAGAATCTAAATCCCTCTTATGGTCTGCATATGATGTACATAAACACAGCTTCACATATAATTCTAAAAATTTAAAGAAGGGTTGGGCCACTCTAAAAGCTCAACAATTAACAGCATTGTCTCCTCTTCCAGAGTACTTGGGATCAGCTACCAGCGACTATATGGTGACCCATCTCCAGTTCCAGGGGTACAGACAGACAGACAGACAGACAGTGATAAGGATGGCAGGCCTGCCTGGTCATTCTTTCTTTCTTATCCTTTTCAAAAAAATGTTTATTTATATATTTATTTATGTATTTATTAGATATAAGTACACTGTAGCTGTCTTCAGACACCCCAGACGAGGGTGTCAGATTCTGGAGAAACTAAATCCCTCTTATGGTCTGCATATGATGTACATAAACACAGCCTCACATATACTTCTAAAAATTTAAAGATGTGTGGGACCAATGAGAGGGCTCAACAAGTAACAGCATTGTCTCCTCTTTCAGTGAACCTGGGATAAACTACCAGCACCTTATGGTGGCCCATCTCCAGTTCCAGTGGATCAGACAGACAGACAGACAGACAGAGAGACAGAGATAAGGATGGCAGGCCTGCCTGGTCTTTCTTTATTTCTTATACTTTTTAAAAAGTGTTTATTTATTTATTTATTTATTTATTTATTTATTAGATATAAGTACACTGTAGCCGTCTTCAGACACTCCAGAAGAGGGTGTCAGATTCTACAGAATCTAAATCCCTCTTATGGTCTGAATATGATGTACATAAACACAGCCTCACATATACTTCTAAAAATTATAAATAGGTGGGTCACTGAAAGCACTCAACAATTAACAGCATTGTCTCCTCTTCCAGAGAACCTGGGATCAACTACTAGCACCTAAAAGGTGGCCCATCTCCAGTTCCAGGGGATCAGACAGACAGAGAGACAGACAGTGATAAGGATGGCAGGCCTGCCTGGTCTTTCTTTTTTATTCTTTTTTTAAAAAAATGTTTATTTATTTATTTATTTATTTATTTATTTATTTATTTATTATTTGATATAAGTACACTGTAGCTGTTCAGACACTCTAGAAGAGAGTGTCATATTCTGGAGAATCTAAATCCCACTTATGGTATGCATATGATGTACATAAACACAGCCTCACATATACTTCTAAAAATTTAAAGAAGGGTGGGGCCACTCTAAAAGCTCAACAATTAACAGCATTGTCTCCTCTTCCAGAGTACCTGGGATCAACTACCAGCAACTATATGGTGGCCCATCTCCAGTTCCAGGGCATCAGACAGACAGACATACAGACAGTGATAAGGATGGCAGGCCTGCCTGGTCTTTCTTTTTTATTCTTTTTTTAAAAAAATGTTTATTTATTTATTTATTTATTTATTTATTTATGTATTTATTAGATATAAGTACACTGTAGTCGTCTTCAGACACTCCAGAAGAGGGTGTCAGATTCTAGAGAATCTAAATCCCTCTTATGGTCTGAATATGATGTACATAAACACAGCCTCACATATACGTCTAAAAATTATAAATAGGTTAGGCCACTGAAAGGACTCAACAATTAACAGCATTGTCTCCTCTTCCAGAGAACCTGGGATCAACTACCAGCACCTAAAAGGTGGCCCATCTCCAGTTCCAGGGAATCAGACAGACAGACAGACAGACAGTGATAAGGATGGCAGGCCTGCCTGGTCTTTCTTTCTTTCTTATCCTTTTTTTTAAAAAATGTTTATTTATTTATTTATTTATTTATTTATTTATTTATTTATTATTAGATATAAGTACACTGTAGCTGTTCAGACACTCCAGAAGAGGGTGTCAGATTCTGGAGAATCTAAATCCCTCTTATGGTCTGCATATGATGTACATAAACACAGCCTCACATATAATTCTAAAAATTTAAAGAAGGGTTGGGCCACTCTAAAAGCTCAACAATTAACAGCATTGATTCCTCTTCCAGAGTACTTGGGATCAGCTACCAGCGACTGTATGGTGGCCCATCTCCAGTTCCAGGGGATCAGACAGACAGACATACAGACAGTGATAAGGATGGCAGGCCTTCCTGGTCTTTCTTTCTTTCTTATCCTTTTAAAAAAAATGTTTATTTATAAATTTATTTATGTATTTATTAGATATGTGTACACTGTAGCTGCTTTCAGACACTCCAGAAGAGGGTGTCAGATTCTGGAGAATCTAAATCCCTCTTATGGTCTGCATATGATGTACATAAACACAGCCTCGCATATACTTCTAAAAATTTAAAGATGTGTGGGGCCGCTGAGAGGGCTCAACAATTAACAGCATTGTCTCCTCTTTCAGAGAACCTGAGATAAACGACCAGCACCTTATGGTGGCCCATCTCCATTTCCAGTGGATCAGACAGACAGACAGACAGACAGAGAGACAGAGAAAGGATGGCAGGCCTGCCTGGTCTTTCTTTATTTCTTATACTTTTTAAAAATTGTTTATTTATATATTTATTTATTTATTTATTTATTTATTTATGTATTTATTAGATATAAGTACACTGTAGTCGTCTTCAGACACTCCAGAAGAGGGTGTCAGATTCTAGAGAATCTAAATCCCTCTTATGGTCTGAATATGATGTACATAAACACAGCCTCACATATACGTCTAAAAATTATAAATAGGTGGGGCCACTGAAAGGACTCAACAATTAACAGCATTGTCTCCTCTTCCAGAGAACCTGGGATCAACTACCAGCACCTAAAAGGTGGCCCATCTCCAGTTCCAGGGGATCAGACAGACAGACAGACAGACAGTGATAAGGATTGCAGGCCTGCCTGGTCTTTCTTTCTTTCTTATCCTTTTTTTTAAAAAATGTTTATTTATTTATTTATTTATTTATTTATTTATTTATTTATTTATTATTAGATATAAGTACACTGTAGCTGTTCAGACACTCCAGAAGAGGGTATCAGATTCTGGAGAATCTAAATCCCTCTTATGGTCTGCATATGATGTACATAAACACAGCCTCACATATAATTCTAAAAATTTAAAGAAGGGTTGGGCCACTCTAAAAGCTCAACAATTAACAGCATTGATTCCTCTTCCAGAGTACTTGGGATCAGCTACCAGCGACTATATGGTGGCCCATCTCCAGTTCCAGGGGATCAGACAGACAGACATACAGACAGTGATAAGGATGGCAGGCCTGCCTGGTCTTTCTTTCTTTCTTATCCTTTTTAAAAAAATGTTTATTTATATATTTATTTATGTATTTATTAGATATATGTACACTGTAGCTGCTTTCATACACTCCAGAAGAGGGTGTCAGATTCTAGAGAATCTAAATCCCTCTTATGGTCTGCATATGATGTACATAAACACAGCCTCGCATATACTTCTAAAAATTTAAAGATGTGTGGGGCCACTGAGAGGGCTCAACAATTAACAGCATTGTCGCCTCTTTCAGAGAACCTGGGATAAACTACCAGCACCTTATGGTGGCCCATCTCCAGTTCCAGTGGATCAGACAGACAGACAGACATACAGAGAGACAGAGATAAGGATGGCAGGTCTGCCTGGTCTTTCTTTATTTCTTATACTTTTTAAAAAATGTTTATTTATTTATTTATTTATTTATGTATTTATTAGATATAAGTACATTGTAGCCGTCTTCAGACACTCCAGAAGAGGGTGTCAGATTCTAGAGAATCTAAATCCCTCTTATGGTCTGAATATGATGTACATAAACACAGCCTCACATATACTTCTAAAAATTATAAATAGGTGGGGCCACTGAAAGGACTCAACAATTAAGAGCATTGTCTCCTCTTCCAGAGAACCTGGGATCAACTACCAGCACCTAAAAGGTGGCCCATCTCCAGTTCCAGGGGATCAGACAGACAGACAGACAGACAGTGATAAGGATGGCAGGCCTGCCTGGTCTTTCTTTCTTTCTAATCCTTTTTAAAAAAAAATGTATATTTATTTATTTATTTATTTATTTATTTATTTATTTATTTATTTATTTATTATTAGATATAAGTACACTGTAGCTGTTCAGACACTCCAGAAGAGAATGTCAGATTCCGGAGAATCTAAATCCCTCTTATGGTCTTCATATGATGTACATAAACACAGCCTCACATATAATTCTAAAAATTTAAAGATGGGTTGGGCCACTCTAAAAGCTCAACAATTAACAGCATTGTCTCCTCTTCCAGAGTACTTGGGATCAGCTACCAGCAACTATATGGTGGCCCATCTCCAGTTCCAGGGGATCAGACAGACAGACATACAGACAGTGATAAGGATGGCAGGCCTGCCTGGTCATTCTTTCTTTCTTATCCTTTTCAAAAAAATGTTTATTTATATATTTATTTATGTATTTATTAGATATAAGTACACTGTAGCTGTCTTCAGACACCCCAGAAGAGGGTGTCAGATTCTGGAGAATCTAAATCCCTCTTATGGTCTGCATATTCGGTATATAAACACAGCCTCGCATATACTTCTAAAAATTTAAAGATGTGTGGGGCCACTGAGAGGGCTCAACAATTAACAGCATTGTCTCCTCTTTCAGAGAACCTGGGATAAACTACCAGCACCTTATGGTGGCCCATCTCCAGTTCCAGGGGATCAGACAGACAGACAGACAGAGAGACAGAGATATGGATGGCAGGCCTGCCTGGTCTTTCTTTATTTCTTATATTTTAAAAAAATGTTTATATTTTATTTATTTATTTATTTATTTATTTATTTATTTATTTATTTATTTATGTATTTATTAGATATAAGTACAATGTAGCCGTCTTCAGACACTCCAGAAGAGGGTGTCAGATTCTAGAGAATCTAAATCCCTCTTATGGTCTGAATATGATGTACATAAACACAGCCTCACATATACTTCTAAAAATTATAAATAGGTGGGGCCACTGAAAGGACTCAACAATTAACAGCATTGTCTCCTCTTCCAGAGAACCTGGGATCAACTACCAGCACCTAAAAGGTGGCCCATCTCCAGTTCCAGGGGATCAGACAGAAAGACAGACAGACAGTGATAAGGATGGCAGGCCTGCCTGGTCTTTCTTTCTTTCTTATCCTTTTTTTAAAAAAATGTTCGTTTATTTATTTATTTATTTATTTATTTATTTATTTATTTATTTATTTATTTATTTATAATTAGATATAAGTACACTGTAGCTGTTCAAATACTCCAGAAGAGGGTGTCAGATTCTGGAGAATCTAAATCCCTCTTATGGTCTGCATATGATGTACATAAACACAGCCTCACATATACTTCTAAAAATTTATAGAAGTGTGGGGCCACTCTAAAAGCTCAACATTTAACAGCATTGTCTCCTCTTCCAGAGTACCTGGGATCAACTACCAGCAACTATATGGTGGCCCATCTCCAGTTCCAGGGGATCAGACAGACAGACATACAGACAGTGATAAGGATGGCAGGCCTGCCTGGTCTTTCTTTCTTTCTTATCCTTTTAAAAAAATGTTTATTTATATATTTATATATGTATTTATTAGATATATGTACACTGTAGCTGTCTTCAGACACTCCAGAAGAGGGTGTCAGATTCTGGAGAATCTAAATCCCTCTTATGGTCTGCATATTCGGTACATAAACACAGCCTCGCATATACTTCTAAAAATTTAAAGATGTGTGGGGCCACTGAGAGGGCTCAACAATTAACAGCATTGTCTCCTCTTTCTTAGAACCTGGGATAAACTACCAGCACCTTATGGTGGCCCATCTCCAGTTCCAGGGGATCAGACAGACAGACAGACAGAGAGACAGAGATATGGATGGCAGGCCTGCCTGGTCTTTCTTT
Organism: Mus caroli; assembly: GCF_978045245.1. Lineage (NCBI taxonomy): Eukaryota > Metazoa > Chordata > Mammalia > Rodentia > Muridae > Mus > Mus caroli. Next base: position 134,593 of record NW_028227353.1, read on the forward strand.
ATTTCTTATATTTTAAAAAATGTTTATATTTTATTTATTTATTTATTTATTTATTTATTTATTTATTTATTTATGTATTTATTAGATATAAGTACACTGTAGCCGTCTTCAGACACTCCAGAATAGGGTATCAGATTCTAGAGAATCTAAATCCCTCTTATGGTCTGAATATGATGTACATAAACACAGCCTCACATATACTTCTAAAAATTATAAATAGGTGGGGCCACTGAAAGGACTCAACAATTAACAGCATTGTCTCCTCTTCCAGAGAACCTGGGATCAACTACCAGCACCTAAAAGGTGGCCCATCTCCAGTTCCAGGATTTCAGACAGAAAGACAGACAGACAGTGATAAGGATGGCAGGCCTGCCTGGTCTTTCTTTCTTTCTTATCCTTTTTTTAAAAAAATGTTCGTTTATTTATTTATTTATTTATTTATTTATTTATTTATTTATTATTAGATATAAGTACACTGTAGCTGTTCAGACACTCCAGAAGAGGCTGTCAGATTCTGGAGAATCTAAATCCCTCTTATGGTCTGCATATGATGTACATAAACACAGCCTCACATATACTTCTAAAAATTTATAGAAGTGTGGGGCCACTCTAAAAGCTCAACAATTAACAGCATTGTCTCCTCTTCCAGAGTACCTGTGATCAATTACCAGCAACTATATGGTGGCCCATCTCCAGTTCCAGGGGATCAGACAGACAGACATACAGACAGTGATAAGGATGGCAGGCCTGCCTGGTCTTTCTTTCTTTCTTATCCTTTTTAAAAAAATGTTTATTTATATATTTATTTATGTATTTATTAGATATATGTACACTGTAGCTGCTTTCAGACACTCCAGAAGAGGGTGTCAGATTCTGGAGAATCTAAATCCCTCTTATGGTCTGCATATGATGTACATAAACACAGCCTCGCATATACTTCTAAATATTTAAAGATGTGTGGGGCCACTGAGAGGGCTCAACAATTAACAGCATTGTCTCCTCTTTCAGAGAACCTGGGATAAACTACCAGCACCTTATGGTGGCCCATCTCCAGTTCCAGGGGATAAGACTGACAGACAGACAGAGAGACAGAGATATGGATGGCAGGCCTGCCTGGTCTTTCTTTATTTCTTATACTTTTTAAAAAATGTTTATTTATTTATTTATTTATTTATTTATGTATTTATTAGATATAAGTACACTGTAGCCGTCTTCAGACACTCCAGAAGAGGGTGTCAGATTCTAGAGAATCTAAATCCCTCTTATGATCTGAATATGATGTACATAAACATAGCCTCACATATACTTCTAAAAATTATAAATAGGTGGGGCCACTGAAAAGACTCAACCATTAACAGCATTGTCTCCTCTTCCAGAGAACCTGGGATCAACTACCAGCACCTAAAAGGTGGCCCATCTCCAGTTCCAGGGGATCAGACAGACAGACAGACAGACAGTGATGAGGATGGCAGGCCTGCCTGGTCTTTCTTTCTTTCTTATCCTTTTTTTAAAAAAATGTTTATTTATTTATTTATTTATTTATTTATTTATTTATTTATTTATTTATTTATTATTAGATATAAGTACACTGTAGCTGTTCAGACACTCCAGAAGAGGGTGTCAGATTCTGGAGAATCTAAATCCCTCTTATGGTCTGCATATGATGTAAATAAACACAGCCTCACATATACTTCTAAAAATTTAAAGAATGGTGGGGCCACTCTAAAAGCTCAACAAATAACAGCATTGTCTCCTCTTTCAGAGAACCTGGGATAAACTACCAGCACCTTATGGTGGCCCATCTCCAGTTCCAGTGGATCAGACAGACAGACAGACAGAGAGACAGAGATATGGATGGCAGGCCTGACTGGTCTTTCTTTATTTCTTATACTTTTTAAAAAATGTTTATTTATTCATTTATTTATTTATTTATGTATTTATTAGATATAAGTACACTGTAGCCGTCTTCAGACACTCCAGAAGATGGTGTCAGATTCTGGAGAATCTAAATACCTCTTATGGTCTGAATATGATGTACATAAACACAGCCTCACATATACTTGTAAAAATTAAAAATGGGTGGGGCCACTGAAAGGGCTCAACAATTAACAGCATTGTCTCCTCTTCCAGAGAACCTGGGATCAACTACCAGCACCTAAAAGGTGGCCCATCTCCAGTTCCAGGGGATCAGACAGACAGACAGACAGACAGAGATAAGTATGGCAGGCCTGCCTGGTCTTTCTTTCTTTCTTATCCTTTTAAAATAATGTTTATTTATTTATTTATTTATTCATTTATTTATTTATTTATTTATTTATATATGTTTGTATTCATTAGATATAAGTACACTCTAGTTGTCTTCAGACAATCCAGAAGAGGGTGTCAGATTCTGGAGAATCTAAATCCCTCTTATGGTCTGCATATGATGTACATAAACACAGCCTAACATATACTTCTAAAAATTTAAAGATAGGTGGAGCCACTGAAAGGGCTCAACAATTAATAGCATTGTCTCCTCTTCCAGAGAACCTGGGATCAACTAACAGCAACTATATGGTGGCCCATCTACAGTTCCAAGGGATCAGACAGTCTGACAGACAGATAGACTGACAGAGATTAGGATGGCAGGCCTGCCTGGTCTTTCTTTCTTTCTTATCCTTTTTAAAAAATGTTTATTTATTTATGTATTTATTAGATATAAGTACACTGTAGCTGTCTTCAGACACTCCAGAAGAGGGTGTCAGATTCTGGAGAATCTAAATCCCTCTTATGGTCGGCATATGATGTACATAAACACAGCCTCACATATACTACTAAATATTTAACGATGGGTGGGGCCACTGAAAGCGCTCAACAATTAACAGCATTGTCTCCTCTTCCAGAGAACCTGGGATCAACTACCAGCACCTATATGGTGGCCCATCTCCAGTTCCAGGGGATCAGAACGACTGACAGACAGACAGACAGAGATAAGGATGGTAGGCCTGCCTGGTCTTTCTTTTTTTCTTATCCGGTTTAAATAATGTTTATTTATTTTTTATTTATTTATTTATTTATGTATTTATTAGATATAAGTACACTGTAGCTGTCTTCAGACACTCCAGAAGTGGGTGTCAGATTCTGGAGAATCTAAATCCCTCTTATGGTCTGCATATGATGTACATAAACACAGCCTCACATATACTTCTAAAAATTTAAAGATGGGTAGGGCCACTGATAGGGCTCAACAATTAAGAGCATTGTCTCCTCTTCCAGAGAACCTTGGATCAACTACCAGCAACTATATGGTGGCCCATCTCCAGTTCCCGGGGATCAGATAGACAGACAGACAGACAGACAGAGTTATGGATGGCAGGCCTACCTGGTCTTTCTTTCTCTCTTATCCTTTTTAAAAAATGTTTATTTATTTATTTATTTATTTATCTATTTATTTATTAGATATAAGTACACTGTAGCTGACTTCAGATACTCCAGAAGAGGGTGTCAGATTCTAGAGAATCTAAATCCCTCTTATGGTCTGCATATGATGTACATAAACACAGCCTCACATATACTTCTAAATATTTAAAGATGGGTAGGGCCACTGATAGGGCTCAACAATTAACAGCATTGTCTCCTCTTCCAGAGAACCTGGGATCAACTACCAGCACAATATGGTGGCCCATCTCCAGTTCCCGGGGATCAGATAGACAGACAGACAGACAGACAGAGATAAGGATGGCAGGCCTGCCTGGTCTTTCTTTCTTTCTTATACTTTTTAAAAAATGTTTATTTATTTATTTATTTATTTATCTATTTATTTATTAGATATAAGTACACTGTAGCTGTCTTCAGACACTCCAGAAGAGGGTGTCAGATTCTGGAGAATCTAAATCCCTCTTATGGTCTGCATATGATGTACATAAACACAGCCTCACTTATACCTCTAAATATTTAAAGATGGGTGGCGCCACTGAAAGGGCTCAAAAATTAACAGCATTGTCTCCTCTTCCAGAGTACCTGGGATCAACTACCAGCAACTATGTGGTGGCCCATCTCCAGTTCCAGGGGATCAGACAGACAGACATACAGACAGTGATAAGGATGGCAGGCCTGCCTGGTCTTTCTTTCTTTCTTATCCTTTTTAAAAAAATGTTTATTTATATATTTATTTATGTATTTATTAGATATAAGTACACTGTAGCTGTCTTCAGACACTCCAGAAGAGGGTGTCAGATTCTGGAGAATCTAAATCCCTCTTATGGTCTGCATATGATGTACATAAACACAGCCTCACATATACTTCTAAAAATTTAAAGATGTGTGGGGCCACTGAGAGGGCTCAACAATTAACAGCATTGTCTCCTCTTTCAGAGAACCTGGGATAAACTACCAGCACCTTATGGTGGCCCATCTCCAGTTCCAGTGGATCAGACAGACAGACAGACAGAGAGACAGAGATAAGGATGGCAGGCCTGCCTGGTCTTTCTTTATTTCTTATACTTTTTAAAAAATGTTTATTTATTTATTTATTTATTTATTTATTTATTTATGTATTTATTAGATATAAGTACACTGTAGCTGTCTTCAGACACTCCAGATGAGGGTGTCAGATTCTGGAGAATCTAAATCCCTCTTATGGTCTGCATATGATGTACATAAACACAGCCTCACATATACTTCTAAATATTTAAAGATGGGTAGGGCCACTGATAGGGCTCAACAATTAACAGCATTGTCTCCTCTTCCAGAGAACCTGGGATCAACTACCAGCAACTTTAAGGTAGCCCAAGTCCAGTTCCAGGGGATCAGACAGACAGACAGACAGACAGAGATAAGGATGGCAGGCCTGCCTGGTCTTACTTTCTTTCTTATCCTTTTTAAAAAATATTTATTTATTTTTTTTTATGTATTTCTTAGATATAAGTACACTGTAGCTTTCTTATACACTCCAGAGGAGGGTGTCAGATTCTGGAGAATGAAAATCCCTCTTATGGTCTGCATATGATGTACATAAACACAGCCTCACATATACTGAGCTGAGGTGTCACAGGCCAACTGCTGGAATTTCTGAGTACCACCTAGATTGAGAATAGCTATGCTGTGGTTGCTTAATTTATATATTTTATTATTTCTATTTGTTGTTTTGTTTTGTTTTATTTGTTTTTAGAGAAGTCCTCAGTCTGTAGCTCTGGCTGACCCAGGACTGCCTACTTGTGTTAATTAGGGTTTCACAGCTGAGAACAGACACGAAGAGCAAGGTAAGGCTTAGAAAACCCTACATTCAGTGGTGGCTCAAGCTCTTAATGAGAGCACTCTGTAAGCAGAGGCAGTCAGTTTCTGAGTTCGAGGCCACCCTGGTGAAAGACAGGGCTAGGGTAGGGGCTAGGGTGAGGAAAGAAAGAAAGAAAAGAAACAAAGAAAGAAGAATAAAAAGTTTTTATAAAAGTTTTATAAAAAGTGTTATAGTTTTTAAAAATTAAAAAAAAAATACCAGATCACCATCACACAGCATTGGCTGTCTTCAGGTGTATCCTTTCAGCCTCCAAAACAAAAAACAATGGCTGGCTGTCTTCAGGTATATCCTATTCTCGAGTCTTATTTCCAACCTTAGAGCTGGGCTGAGCTGCCTCATTATGTAATTGCAAACCTTCCTTGGTTTGTCTTTTCCATTTCTAAGACTAACAGGCCTTTTTCTATTTATTGAATATGCTCATGACTGTCCTTTAGATATAGTAAATATAACTGTTGCTTATAAAACTTGTTTTCTAGGAATTTTTAAAGGGCAATGGCAGAGTTTATTTATAAAAAAATATTTTGCATTTATTTATTTGTGTGAGTGATGAAGCCCAGGTCTTCAAACTCGTCAGGAGGTATGATTACCTCCCCTCTCTCTCAACCCCTCTCTCTCCTCTCTCAATGATTGTGTAAGAATGTTTTGCATGTGTATGCTGTGACCACAGACTCCAGAACAGAGTATTAGATCCCCTGGAACTGGAGATGGGCCACCATATATAATACTGGTAATTGAGCCCAGGTTCTCTGGAAGAGGAGACAATGCTCTTAATTGTTGAGCCCTCTCTGTAGCCACATCTTTCTTTCTTTTTTTTTTTTTTTGAGTATATGTGAGGCTGTGTTTATATACATCATATGCAGACAATAAGAATGATTTAGATTCTTCAGAATCTGACACCCTCTTCTGGACTGTCTGAACATAGGTACAGCATACTTAAATATAATAAATAAATAAATATTTAAAAAGAAAAGGAAAAGTAAAAAAGAAAGAACAGGCCTGCCATATGCATGTTCATAGAGGAAAATGAAGAGACCCCAATCTAACCTCAGCAGGGTGCTTCCTTCTGGATGGTAGCTCACAGTTTCATCCCAGCAAGACAGGAAAATCACTGAGTTCAAGGACAGTAAGGTTCAGGACAGCCAAGGTTAGGAAGGAAAATGGTCTATGTTGAGAATACAAACCGACAAAACAACAACTAGGAAAAAGAAGTGACAGTGTAACTTGGGGTAGGGTACCAACAAGAGAAAGCTTTCTGTTACCACTTACAAACACCAGTAGCCTTGCACCCTTCTGCCCAGGTCCCTGCCTTCCTTTCTAGGAATTCTAAGGATGCCAGGGAATGGGGGAATCCAGATTAACTTTTTAAAAACAAAGACTTGGTCTTTGATGTCTATAGGAAGCCCTTCTCAGTGCCTTTAACTACCACTGAACTTTCAGGGCTGTGACTCAACTGTAACAAGGAACAGGGCTAAGAACCTGCAGCCTTTGAAAACAACTATTTTTTTAAAGTGGGGGACACAAATCAGCAGTAGAACCCCTCAGGTTCAGCCATAATACTTGTTAGGGAAAGAGCCTCAATGTCCAGAGCTGAGGTCTCATGGGTGAACTGCTTCAAGCTCTGAGTATCATTGAAAGAAAGAAAAGATATCATGTGGTTGCTTAATTTATATATTTTATTATTTCTATTTTTTGTTTTCTTTTGTTTTGTTTTAGAAAAGGCCTCAGTCTGTAGCTATGGCTGAACTAGGACAGACTACATGTGTTAATTAGGGTTTCACAGCTGAGAAACTGACCATACCTATGTAAGACTTAGAAAACCAAACAGTCAGTGGTGACTCGAGCTCTTAATGAGAGCACTCTGGAGGCAGAGGCAGTCAGTTTCTGAGTTCGAGGCCAGCCTGGTTAAAGACAGGGATAGGCAGGGCTAGGCAAGGCAGGGCTGGCTAGGCTAGGCTAGGCAAGGGGCTGGTCTAGTCAAGGCAAGGGACTAGGCTAGGCTACTCAAGGGGCTAGGCAAGACAGACAGACAGAGAGAAAGACAGACAAGGATGGCAGGCCTGCCTGGTTTTTCTTTCTTTCTTATCCCTTTAAAAAATGTTTATTTATTTATTTATTTATTTATTTATTTATTTATTTATGTATTTATTAGATATAAGTACACTGTAGCTGTCTTCAGATACTCCAGAAGAGGGTGTCAGATTCTGGAGAATCTATATCCCTCTTATGGTCTGCATATGATGTACATAAACACAGCCTCACATTTACATCTTAAAATTTAAAGATGTGTGGGGTTAATGAAAGGGCTCAACAATTAACAGCATTGTCTCCTCTTATGGAGAACCTGGGATCAACTACCAGCAACTATATGGTGGCCCATCTCCAGTTCCAGGGGATCAGACAGACAGACATACAGACAGATTGAGTTAAGGATGGCAGGCCTACCTGGTCTTTCATTCTTTTTTATCCTTTTTAAAAAATGTTTATTAATTTAAGTATGTATTTATTAGATATAAGTACACTGTAGCTGTCTTCAAACACTCCCGAAGAGGGTGTCAGATTCTGGAGAATCTATATCCCTCTTATGGTCTGCATATGATGTACATGAACACAGCCTCACATATACTTCTAAAAATTTAAAGATGGGTGGGGCCACTGAAAAGCTCAACAATTAACAGCACTTACTCTTCTTCCAGAGAACCTGGGATCAACTACCAGCAATTATATGGTGGCCCATCTCCAGTTGCAGGGGATCAGACAGACAGATAGACAGACAAGGATAGCAGGCCTGCCTGGTCTCTCTTTCTTTATTATCCTTTTTTAAAAATGTTTATTTGTTTATTTATGAATTTATTAGATATAAGTACACGGTAGCTGTCTTCAGACACTCCAGAAGAGGGTGTCAGATTCTGGAGAATCTAAATCCCTCTTATGGTCGGCATATTCGGTACATAAACACAGCCTCGCATATACTTCTAAAAATTTAAAAATGGGTGGGGCCACTGAAAGGCCTCAACAATTAACAGCATTGTCTCCTTTTCCAGAGAACCTGGGATCAACTACAAGCAACTCTATAGTGGCCCATCTCCAGTTCCAGAGGATCAGACAGACAGACAGACAGACAGAGATAAGGATGGCAGGCCTGCCTGGTCTTTCTTTCTTTCTTATCCTTTTTAAAAAAATGTTTATTTATATATTTATTTATGTATTTATTAGATATAAGTACACTGTAGCTGTCTTCAGACACTCCAGAAGAGGGTGTCAGATTCTGGAGAATCTAAATCCCTCTTATGGTCTGCATATGATGTACATAAACACAGCCTCACATATACTTCTAGAAATTTAAAGATGTGTGGGGCCACTGAGAGGGCTCAACAATTAACAGCATTGTCTCCTCTTTCAGAGAACCTGGGATAAACTACCAGCACCTTATGGTGGCCCATCTCCAGTTCCAGTGGATCAGACAGACAGACAGACAGACAGAGAGACAGAGATAAGGATGGCAGGCCTGCCTGGTCTTTCTTTATTTCTTATACTTTTAAAAAAATGTTTATTTATTTATTTATTTATTTATTTACTTATGTATGTATGTATTTATTAGATATAAGTACACTGTAGCCGTTTTCAGACACTCCAGCAGAGGGTGACAGATTCTAGAGAATCTAAATCCCTCTTATGGTCTGAATATGATGTCCATAAACACAGCATCACATATACTTCTAAAAATTAAAAATGGGTGGGGACACTGAAAGGGCTCAACAATTAACAGCATTGTCTCCTCTTCCAGAGAACCTGGGATCAACTACCAGCACCTAAAAGGTGGCCCATCTCCAGTTCCAGGGGATCAGACAGACAGACAGACAGACAGAGATAAGGATGGCAGGTCTGCCTGGTCTTTCTTTATTTCTTATCCTTTTAAAATAATGTTTATTTATTTATTTATTTATTTATTTATTTATTTATTTATTAGATATAAGTACACTGTAGTTGTCTTCAGACACTCCAGAAGAGGGTGTCAGATTCTGGAGAATCTAAATCCCTCTTATGGTCTGCATATGATGTACATAAACACAGTCTCACATATACTTCTAAATATTTAAAGAAGTGTGGGGCCACTGAAAGGGCTCAACAATTAAGAGCATTGTCTCCTCTTCCAGAGAACCTTGGATCAACTACCAGCAACTATATGGTGGCCCATCTCCAGTTCCCGGGGATCAGATAGACAGACAGACAGACAGGCAGAGATATGGATGGCAGGCCTGCCTGGTCTTTCTTTCTTTCTTATCCTTTTTAAAAAATGTTTATTTATTTATTTATTTATTTATCTATTTATTTATTAGATATAAGTACACTGTAGCTGTCTTCAGACACTCCAGAAGAGTGTGTCAGATTCTGGAGAATCTAAATCCCTCTTATGGTCTGCATATGATGTACATAAACACAGCCTCACATATACTTCTAAATATTTAAAGATGGGTAGGGCTACTGATAGGGCTCAACAATTAACAGCATTGTCTCCTCTTCCAGAGAACCTGGGATCAACTACCAACAATTTTATGGTAGCCCAACTCCAGTTCCAGGGGATCAGACAGACAGACAGACAGACAAACAGAGATAAGGATGGCAGGCCTGCCTGGTCTTACTTTCTTTCTTATCCTTTTTAAAAAATGTTTATTTATTTATTTATTTATTTATTTATTTATGTATTTATTATATATAAGTACACTGTAGCTGTCTTCAGTCACTCCAGTAGAGGGTGTCAGATTCTGGAGAATCTAAATCCTCTTATAATCTGAATATGATGTACATAAACACAGCCTCACATATACTTCTAAATATTTAAAGATGGGTGGCGCCACTGAAAGGGCTCAACAATTAACAGCATTTTCTCCTCTTCGAGAGAACCTGGGATCAACTACCAGCAACGATTCGTGGCCCATCTCCAGTTCCCAGGGATCAGATAGACAGACAGACAGACAGACAGAGATATGGATGGCAGGCCTGCCTGTTCTTCCTTTCTGTCTTATCCTTTTTAAAAAATGTTTATTTATTTATTTATTTATTTATTTAGTAGATATAAGTACACTGTAGCTGTTCAGACACTCAAGAAGAGGGTGTCAGATTATGGAGAATCTAAATCCCTCTTATGGTCTGCATATGACGTACATAAACACAGCCTCACATATACTTTTAAAAATTTAAAGAAGGGTGGGGCCACTCTAAAAGCTCAACAATTAACAGCATTGTCTCCTCTTCCAGAGTACCTGGGATCAACTACCAGCAACTATATGGTGGCCCATCTTCAGTTCCAGGGGATCATACAGACAGACATACAGACAGTGATAAGGATGGCAGGCCTGCCTGGTCTTACTTTCTTTCTTATCCTTTTAAAAAATGTTTATTTATTTATTTATTTATTTATTAGATATAAGTACTCTGTAGCTATTCAGACACTCCAGAAGAGGGTGTCAGATTCTGGAGAATCTAAATCCCTCTTATGGTCTGCATAAGATGTACATAAACACAGCCGAACATATACTTCTAAAAATTAAAAGATGTGTGGGGCCACTGAGTGGGCTCAACAATTAACAGCATTGTCTCCTCTTATAGAGAACCTGGCATCAACTACCAGCAACTATATGGTGGTCCATCTCCAGTTCCAGGGGTTCAGACAGACAGACAGACAGACAGTGATAAGGATTGCAGGCCTGCCTGGTCTTTCTTTCTTTCTTATCCTTTTTTTAAAAAAAATGTTTGTTTATTTATTTATTTATTTATTTATTTATTAGATATAAGTACACTGTAGCTGTTCAGACACTCCAGAAGAGTGTGTCAGATTCTGGAGAATCTAAATCCCTCTTAGGGTCTGCATATGATGTACATAAACACAGCCTCACATATACTTCTAAAAATTTAAAGAAGGGTGGGGCCACTCTAAAAGCTCAACAATTAACAGCATTGTCTCCTCTTCCAGAGTACCTGGGATCAACTACCAGAAACTATATGATGGCCCATTTCCAGTTCCAGGGGATCAGACAGACAGACATACAGACAGTGATAAGGATGGCTGGCCTGCCTGGTCTTTCTTTCTTTCTTTCTTATCCTTTTTAAAAAAATGTTTATTTATATATTTATTTATGTATTTATTAGATATAAGTACACTGTAGCTGTCTTCAGACACTCCAGAAGAGGGTGTCAGATTCTGGAGAATCTAAATACCTCTTATGGTCTGCATATGATGTACATAAACACAGCCTCACATATACTTCTAAAAATTTAAAGAAGGGTGGGGCCACTCTAAAAGCTCAACAATTAACAGCATTGTCTCCTCTTCCAGAGTACCTGGGATCAACTACCAGCAACTATATGGTGGCCCTTCTCCAGTTCCAGGGGATCAGACAGACAGACATACAGACAGTGATAAGGATGGCATGCCTGCCTTGTCTTTCTTTCTTTCTTATCCTTTTTAAAAAAAATGTTTATTTATATATTTATTTATGTATTTATTAGATATAAGTACACTGTAGCTGTCTTCAGACACTCCAGAAGAGGGTCTCAGATTCTGGAGAATCTAAATCCCTCTTATGGTCTGTATATTATGTACATAAACACAGCCTCACATATACTTCTAAAAATTTAAAGATGTGTGGGGCCACTGAGAGGGCTCAACAATTAACAGCATTGTCTCCTCTTTCAGAGAACCTGGGATAAACTACCAGCACCTTATGGTGGCCCATCTCCAGTTCCAGTGGATCAGACAGACAGACAGACAGAGAGACAGAGATAAGGATGGCAGGCCTGCCTGGTCTTTCTTTATTTCTTATACTTTTTAAAAAATGTTTATTTATTTATTTATTTATTTATTTATTTATTTATTTATTAGATATAAGTACACTGTAGTCGTCTTCAGACACTCCAGAAGAGGGTGTCAGATTCTGGAGAATCTAAATCCCTCTTATGGTCTGTATATTATGTACATAAACACAGCATCACATATACTTCTAAAAATTAAGAATGGGTGGGGCCACTGAAAGTGCTCAACAATTAACAGCATTGTCTCGTCTTCCAGAGAACTTGGGATCAACTACCAGCAACTACAAGGTGGCCCATCTCCAGTTCCAGGGGATCAGACAGACAGACAGACAGACAGAGATAAGGATGGCAGGCCTGTCTGGTCTTTCTTTCTTTCTTATCCTTTTAAAATAATGTTTGTTTGTTTATTTATTTATTTATTTATTTATTTATGTATTTATTAGATATAAGTACACTGTAGTTGTCTTCAGACACTCCAGAAGAGGGTGTCAGATTCTGGAGAATCTAAATCTGTCTTATGGTCTGCATATGATGTACATAAACACAGCCTAACATATACTTCTAAAAATTTAAAGATAGGTGGAGACACTGAAAGGGCTCAACAATTAACAGCATTGTCTCCTCTTCCAGAGAACCTGGGATCAACTAACAGCAACTATACGGTGGCCCATCTCCAGTTCCAAGGGATCAGACAGACTGACAGACAGACAGACTGACAGAGATAAGGATGGCAGGCCTGCCTGGTCTTTCTTTCTTTCTTATCCTTTTTAAAAAATGTTTATCTATTTATTTATATTTTTATTAGGTATAAGTACACTGTAGCCGTCTTCAGACACTCCAGAAGAAGGTGTCAGATTCTGGAGAATCTAAATCCCTCTTATGGTCTGCATATGATGTACATAAACACAGCCTCACATTTACTTCTTAAATTATAAAGGTGGGGGGGGCCACTGAAAGGGCTCAGCAATTAACAGCATTGTCTCCTCTTACAGAGAACCTGGGATCAACTACCTGCAACTATATGGTGGCCCATCTCCACTCCCAGGGGATCAGACAGACAGACAGAGAGACAAGGATAAGGATGGCAGGCTAGCCTGGTCTTTCTTTCTTTCTTATCCTTTTAAAAAATATTTATTTATTTATTTATTTATTTATTTATGTATTTATTAGATATAAGTACACTGTAGCTGTCTTCAGACACTCCAGAAGAGGGTGTCAGATTCTGGAGAATCTAAATCCCTCTTATGGTCTGCATATGATGTACATAAACACAGCCTCACATATACTTCTAAAAATTTAAAGAAGGGTGGGGCCATTCTTAAAGCTCAACAATTAACAGCATTGTCTCCTCTTCCAGAGTACCTGGGATCAACTACCAGCAACTATATGGTGGCCCATCTCCAGTTCCAGGGGATCAGACAGACAGACATACAGACAGTGATAAGGATGGCAGGACTGCCTGGTCTTTCTTTCTTTCTTATCCTTTTTAAAAAATGTTTATTTATATATTTATTTATGTATTTATTAGATATAAGTACACTGTAGCTGTCTTCAGACACTCCAGAAGAGGGTGTCAGATTCTGGAGAATCTAAATCCCTCTTATGGTCTGCATATGATGTACATAAACACAGCCTCACATATACTTCTAAAAATTTAAAGATGTGTGGGGTCACTGAGAGGACTCAACAATTAACAGCATTGTCTCCTCTTCCAGAGAACTTGGGATCAACTACCAGCAACTGCAAGGTGGCCCATCTCCAGTTCCAGGGGATCAGACAGACAGACAGACAGACAGAGATAAGATGGCAGGCGTGCCTGGTCTTTCTTTCTTTCTTATTCTTTTAAAATAATGTTTATTTATTTATTTATATTTATTTATATATGTATTTATTAGATATAAGTACACTGTAGTTGTCACTAGACACTCCATAAGAGGGTGTCAGATTCTGGAGAATCTAAATCCCTCTTATGGTCTGCATATGATGTACATAAACACAGCCTAACATATACTTCTAAAAATTTAAAGATATGTGGAGCCACTGAAAGGGCTCAACAATTAACAGCATTGTCTCCTCTTCCAGAGAACCTATGATCAACTAACAGCAACTATATGTTGGCCCATCTCCAGTTCCGAGGGATCAGACAGACTGACAGACAGATAGACTGACAGAGATAAGGATGGCAGGCCTGCCTGGTCTTTCTTTCTTTCTCATCCTTTTTAAAAAATGTTTATTTATTTATTTATATGTTTATTAGATATAAGTACACTGTAGCCGTCTTCAGACACTCCAGAAGAAGGTGTCAGATTCTGGAGAATCAAAATCCCTCTTATGGACTGCATATGATGTACATAAACACAGGCTCAGGTTTACTTCCTAAAATTTAAAGGTGGGGGGGGCACTGAAAGGGCTCAGGAATTAACAGCATTGTCTTCTCTTTCAGAGAACCTGGGATCAACTACCTGCAACTATATGGTGGCCCATCTCCACTCCCAGGGGATCAGACAGACACACAGACAGACAAGGATAAGTATGGCAGGCCTGCCTGGTCTTTCTTTCTTTCTTATCCTTTTTAAAAAAATTGTATTTATTTATGTATTTATTAGATATAAGTACACTGTAGCTGTCTTCAGACACTCCAGAAGAGGGTGTCAGATTCTAATGAATCTAAATCCCTCTTCTGGTCTGCATATGATGTACATAAACACAGCCTCAAATACACTTCTAAAAATATAAAGATGGGTAGGGCCACTGATAGGGCTCAACAATTAACAGCATTGTCTCCTCTTCCAGAGAACCTGGGATCAACTACCAGCAACTATATGATAGCCCATCTCCAGTTCCAGGGGATCAGACAGACAGACAGACAGACAGACAGAGATAAGTATGGCAGGCCTGCCTGGTCTTACTTTCTTTCTTATCCTTTTTAAAAAATGTTTATTTATTTATTTATTTATTTATTTATTATATATAAGTACACTGTAGCTGTCTTCAGACACTCCAGTAGAGGGTGTCAGATTCTGGAGAATCTAAATCTTCTTATAATCTGAATATGATGTACTTAAACACAGCTCACATATACTTCTAAATATTTAAAGAAGTGTGGGGCCACTGAAAGGGCTCTACAATTAAGAGCATTGTCTCCTCTTCCAGAGAACCTTGGATCAACTACCAGCAACTATATGGTGGCCCATCTGCAGTTCCAGGGGCTCAGACAGACAGACAGACAGACAGACAGAGATAAGGATGGCAGGCCTGCCTGTTCTTACTTTCTTTCTTATCCTTTTTAAAAAATGTTTATTTATTTATTTATTTATTACATATAAGTACACTGTAGCTGTCTTCAGACACTCCAGTAGAGGGTGTCAGATTCTGGAGAATCTAAATCCTCTTATAATCTGCATATGATGTACATAAACACAGCCTCACATATACTTCTAAATATTTAAAGAAGTGTGGGGCCACTGAAAGGGCTCAACAATTAACAGCATTGGCTCCTCTCCCAGAGAACCTAGGATCAACTACCAGCAACTATATGGTGGCCAATCTCCAGTTCCCGGGGATCAGATAGACAGACAGACAGACAGACAGAGATATGGATGGCAGGCCTGCCTGGTCTTTCTTTCTTTCTTATACTTTTTAAAAAATGTTTATTTATTTATTTATTTATTTATCTATTTATTTATTAGATATAAGTACACTGTAGCTGTCTTCAGACACTCCAGAAGTGGGTGTCAGATTCTGGAGAATCTAAATCCCTCTTATGGTCTGCATATGATGTACATAAACACAGCCTCACATATACTTCTAAATATTTAAAGATGGGTGGCGCCACTGAAAGGGCTCAACAATTAACAGCATTGTCTCCTCTTCGAGAGAACCTGGGATCAACTACCAGCTTCTATTCGTGGCCCATCTCCAGTTCCCAGGGATCAGATAGACAGACAGACAGACAGACAGAGATATGGATGGCAGGCCTGCCTGTTCTTTCTTTCTGTCTTATCCTTTTTAAAAAATGTTTATTTATTTATTTATTTATTTAGTAGATATAAGTACACTGTAGCTGTTCAGACACTCCAGAAGAGGGTGTCAGATTCTGGAGAATCTAAATCCCTCTTATGGTCTGCATATGATGTACATAAACACAGCCTCATATATACTTCTAAAAATTTAAAGAAGGGTGGGGCCACTCTAAAAGCTCAACAATTAACAGCATTGTCTCCTCTTCCAGAGTACCTGGGATCAACTACCAGACACTATATGGTGGCCCATCTTCAGTTCCAGGGGATCATACAGACAGACATACAGACAGTGATAAGGATGGCAGGCCTGCCTGGTCTTTCTTTCTTTCTTATCCTTTTTAAAAAAATGTTTATTTATATATTTATTTATGTATTTATTTGATATAAGTACACTGTAGCTGTCTTCAGACACTCCAGAAGAGGGTGCCAGATTCTGGAGAATCTAAATCCCTCTTATGGTCTGCATAAGATGTACATAAACAGGCCGAACATATACTTCTAAAAATTAAAAGATGTGTGGGGCCACTGAGTGGGCTCAACAATTAACAGCATTGTCTCCTCTTATAGAGAACCTGGGATCAACTACCAGCAACTATAGGGTGGTCCATCTCCAGTTCCAGGGGATCAGACAGACAGACAGACAGACAGTGATAAGGATGGCAGGCCTGCCTGGTCTTTCTTTCTTTCTTATCCTTTTTTTAAAAAAATGTTTGTTTATTTATTTATTTATTTATTTATTTATTTATTTATTTATTAGATATAAGTACACTGTAGCTGTTCAGACACTCCAGAAGAGTGTGTCAGATTCTGGAGAATCTAAATCCCTCTTATGGTCTGCATATGATGTACATAAACACAGCCTCACATATACTTCTAAAAATTTAAAGAAGGGTGGGGCCACTCTAAAAGCTCAACAATTAACAGCATTGTCTCCTCTTCCAGAGTACCTGGGATCAACTACCAGCAACTATATGATGGCCCATCTCCAGTTCCAGGGGATCAGACAGACAGACATACAGACAGTGATAAGGATGGCAGGCCTGCCTGGTCTTTCTTTCTTTCTTATCCTTTTTAAAAAAATGTTTATTTATATATTTATTTATGTATTTATTAGATATAAGTACACTGTAGTTGTCTTCAGACACTCCAGAAGAGGGTGTCAGGTTCTGGAGAATCTAAATCCCTCTTATGGTCTGCATATGATGTACATAAACACAGCCTAACATATACTTCTAAAAATTTAAAGAAGGGTGGGGCCACTCTAAAAGCTCAAAAATTAACAGAATTGTCTCCTCTTCCAGAGTACCTGGGATCAACTACCAGCAACTATATGGTGGCCCATCTCCAGTTCCAGGGGATCAGACAGACAGACAGACTGACAGAGATAAGGATGGCAGGCCTGCCTGGTCTTACTTTCTTTCTTATCCTTTTTAAAAAATGTTTAT
The DNA here is from genome assembly GCF_978045245.1 of Mus caroli. Classification (NCBI taxonomy): domain Eukaryota; kingdom Metazoa; phylum Chordata; class Mammalia; order Rodentia; family Muridae; genus Mus; species Mus caroli. The sequence continues at coordinate 152,145 of NW_028227353.1, forward strand.
TTATTTATTTATTTATTTATTTATTTATTATATATAAGTACACTGTAGCTGTCTTCAGACACTCCAGTAGAGGGTGTCAGATTCTGGAGAATCTAAATCCTCTTATAATCTGAATATGATGTACTTAAACACAGCTCACATATACTTCTAAATATTTAAAGAAGTGTGGGGCCACTGAAAGGGCTCAACAATTAAGAGCATTGTCTCCTCTTCCAGAGTACCTGGGATCAACTACCAGCAACTATATGGTGGCCCATCTCCAGTTCAAGGTGATCAGACAGACAGACAGACTAACAGAGATAAGGATGGCAGGCCTGCCTGGTCTTTCTTTCTTTCTTATCCTTTTTAAAAAGTGTTTATTTATTTATTTATATTTTTATTAGATATAAGTACACTGTAGCCGTCTTCAGACACTCCAGAAGAAGGTGTCAGATTCTGGAGAATCTAAATCCCTCTTATGGTCTGCATATGATGTACATAAACACAGCCTCACATTTAATTCTTAAAATATAAAGGTGGGGGGGGCACTGAAAGGGCTCAGCAATTAACAGCATTGTCTCCTCTTCCAGAGAACCTGGGATCAACTACCTGCAACTATATGGTGGCCCATCTCCACTCCCAGGGGATCAGACAGACAGACAGACAGACAAGGATAAGGATGGCAGGCTAGCCTGGTCTTTCTTTCTTTCTTATCCTTTTTAAAGAAATATTTATTTATTTATTTATTTATTTATTTATTTATTTATTTATTTATTAGATATAAGTACACTGTACCTGTTCAGACACTCCAGAAGAGGGTGTCAGATTCTGGAGAATCTAAATCCCTCTTATGGTCTGCATATGATGTACATAAACACAGCCTCACATATACTTCTAAAAATTTAAAGAAGGGTGGGGCCACTCTAAAAGCTCAACAATTAACAGCATTGTCTCCTCTTCCAGAGTACCTGGGATCAACTACCAGCAACTATATGGTGGCCCAGCTCCAGTTCCAGGGGATCAGACAGACAGACATACAGACAGTGATAAGGATGGCAGGCCTGCCTGGTCTTTCTTTCTTTCTTATCCTTTTTAAAAAATGTTTATTTATATATTTATTTATGTATTTATTAGATATAAGTACACTGTAGCCGTCTTCAGACACTCCAGAAGAGGGTGTCAGATTCTGGAGAATCTAAATCCTTCTTATGGTCTGCATATGATGTACATAAACACAGCCTCACATATACTTCTAAAAATTTAAAGATGTGTGGGGCCACTGAGAGGGCTCAACAATTAACAGCATTGTCTCCTCTTTCAGAGAAACTGGGATAAACTACCAGCACCTTATAGTGGCCCATCTCCAGTTCCAGTGGATCAGACAGACAGACAGACAGAGAGACAGAGATAAGGATGGCAGGCCTGCCTGGTCTTACTTTCTTTCTTATTCTTTTTAAAAAATGTTTATTTATTTATTTATTTATTTATTTATTTATTTATTTATTTATTTATTTATTATAAGTACACTGTATCTGTCTTCAGACACTCCAGTAGAGGGTGTCAGATTCTGGAGAATCTAAATCCTCTTATAATCTGAATATGATGTACATAAACACAGCCTCACATATACTTCTAAATATTTAAAGAAATGTGGGGCCACTGAAAGGGCTCAACAATTAAGAGCATTGTCTCCTCTTCCAGAGAACCTGGGATCAACTACCAGCAATTACAAGGTGGCCCATCTCCAGTTCCAGGGGATCAGACAGACAGACAGACAGACAGAGATTAGGATGGCAGGCCTGCCTGGTCTTTCTTTCTTTCTTATCCTTTTAAAATAATGTTTATTTATTTATTTATATTTATTTATATATGTATTTATTAGATATAAGTACACTATAGTTGTCTTCAGACACTCCAGAAGAGGGTGTCAGATTCTGGAGAATCTAAATCCCTCTTATGGTCTGCATATGATGTACATAAACACAGCCTAACATATACTTCTAAAAATTTAAAGATAGGTGGAGACACTGAAAGGGATCTACAATTAACAGCATTGTCTCCTCTTCCAGAGAACCTGGGATCAAGTAACAGCAACTATATGGTGGCCCATCTCCAGTTCCAAGGGATCAGACAGACTGACAGACAGACAGACTGACAGAGATAAGGATGGCAGGCCTGCCTGGTCTTTCTTTCTTTCTTATCCTTTTTAAAAAATGTTTATTTATTTATTTATATGTTTATTAGATATAAGTACACTGTAGCCGTCTTCAGACACTCCAGAAGAAGCTGTCAGATTCTGGAGAATCTAAATCCCTCTTATGGTCTGCATATGATGTACATAAACACAGCCTCACGTTTACTTCTTAAAATTTAAAGGTGGGAGGGGGGCCACTGAAAGGGCTCAGCAATTAACAGCATTGTCTCCTCTTTCAGAGAACCTGGGATCAACTACCTGCAACTATATGGTGGCCCATCTCCACACCCAGGTGATCAGACAGACAGACAGACAGACAGAGATAAGGATGGCAGGCCTGCCTGGTCTTACTTTGTTTCTTATCCTTTTTAAAAAATGTTTATTTATTTATTTATTTATTACATATAAGTACACTGTAGCTGTCTTCAGACACTCCAGTAGAGGGTTTCAGATTCTGGAGAATCTAAATCCTCTTATAATCTGAATATGATGTACATAAACACAGCCTCACATATACTTCTAAATATTTAAAGAAGTGTGGGGCCACTGAAAGGGCTCAACAATTAAGAGCATTGTCTCCTCTTCCAGAGAACCTTGGATCAACTACCAGCAACTATATGGTGGCCCATCTCCAGTTCCCGGGGATCAGATAGACAGACAGACAGACAGACAGGCAGAGATATGGATGGCAGGCCTGCCTGGTCTTTCTTTCTTTCTTATCCTTTTTAAAAAATGTTTATTTATTTATTTATTTATGTATTTAGTAGATATAAGTACACTGTACTTGTTCAGACACTACAGAAAAGGTTGTCAGATTCTGGAGAATCTAAATCCCTCTTATGGTCTGCATATGATGTACATAAACACAGCCTCACATAAACTTCTAAAAATTTAAAGAAGGGTGGGGCCACTCTAAAAGCTCAACAATTAACAGCATTGTCTCCTCTTCCAGAGTACCTGGGATCAACTACCAGCAACTATATGGTGGCCCATCTCCAGTTCCAGGGGATCAGACAGACAGACATACAGACAGTGCTAAGGATGGCAGGCCTGCCTGGTCTTTCTTTCTTTCTTATCCTTTTTAAAAAATGTTTATTTATATATTTATTTATGTATTTATTAGATATAAGTACACTGTATCTGTTTTCAGACACTCCAGAAGAGGGTGTCAGATTCTGGAGAATCAAAATCCCTCTTAAGGTCTGCATATGATGTACATAAACACAGCCTCACATATACTTCTAAAAATTTAAAGATGTGTGGGGCCACTGAGAGGGCTCAACAATTAACAGCATTGTCTCCTCTTTCAGAGAACCTGGGATAAACTACCAGCACCTTATGGTGGCCCATCTCCAGTTCCAGTGGATCAGACAGACAGACAGACAGAGAGACAGAGATAAGGATGGCAGGCCTGCCTGGTCTTTCTTTATTTCTTATACTTTTTAAAAAATCTTTATTTATTTATTTATTTATGTATTTATTAGATATAAGTACACTGTAGCCATCTTCAGACACTCCAGAAGAGGGTGTCAGATTCTGGAGAATCTAAATCCCTCTTATGGTCTGCATATGATGTACATAAACACAGCCTCACATATACTTCTAAAAATTAAAAATGGGTGGGGCCACTGAAATGGTTCAACAATTAACAGCATTGTCTCCTCTTCCAGAGAACCTGGGATCAACTACCAGTACCTACAAGGTGGCCCATCTCCAGTTCCAGGGGATCAGACAGACAGACAGACAGACAGAGATAAGGATGGCAGGCCTGCCTGGTCTTTCTTTCTTTCTTATCCTTTTTAAAAAATATTTATTTATTTATTTCTTTTTTATGTATTTCTTAGATATAAGTACACTATAGCTTTCTTTAGACACTCCAGAGGAGGGTGTCAGATTCTGGAGAATGTAAATCACTCTTATGGTTTGCATAGGATGTACATAAACACAGCCTCACATATACTGAGCTGAGGTGTCACAGGCCAACTGCTGGAATATCTGAGTACCACCTAGAGAGAGAAAAGCTATGCAGTGTTTGCTTAATTTATGTATTTTATTATTTCTACTTGTTGTTTTGTTTTGTTTTATTTGTTTTTAGAGAAGTCCTCAGTCTGTAGCTCTGGCTGACCCAGGACTGCCTACTTGTGTTAATTAGGGTTTCACAGCTGAGAATAGACACCAAGAGCAAGGTAAGGCTTAGAAAACCCTACATTCAGTGGTGGCTCAAGCTCTTAACGAGAGCACTCTGTAGATAGAGTCAGTCAGTTTCTGAGTTCGAGGCCACCCTGGTGAAAGACAGGGCTAGGGTAGGGGCTAGGGTGAGGAAAGAAAGGAAGAAAGAAAGAAAGAAAAAGTTTTTATAAAAGTTTTATAAAAAGTGTTAAAGTTTTTAAAAATTAAAAAAAAAAATACCAGATCACCATCACACAGCATTGGCTGTCTTCAGGTGTATCCTTTCAGCCTCCAAAACAAAAAACAATGGCTGGCTGTCTTCAGGTGTATCCTATTCTCGAGTCTTATTTCCAACCTTAGAGCTGGGCTGAGCTGCCTCATTATGTAATTGCAAACCTTCCTTGGTTTGTCTTTTCCATTTCTAAGACTAACAGGCCTTTTTCTATTTATTGAATATGCTCATGACTGTCCTTTAGATATAGTAAATATAACTGTTGCTTATAAAACTTGTTTTCTAGGAATTTTTAAAGGGCAATGGCAGAGTTTATTTATAAAAAAATATTTTGCATTTATTTATTTGTGTGAGTGATGAAGCTCAGGTCTTCAAACTCGTCAGGAGGTATGATTACCTCCCCTCTCTCTCAACCCCTCTCTCTCCTCTCTCAATGATTGTGTAAGAATGTTTTGCATGTGTATGCTGTGCCCACAGACTCCAGAACAGAGTATTAGATCCCCTGGAACTGGAGATGGGCCACCATATATAATACTGGTAATTGAGCCCAGGTTCTCTGGAAGAGGAGACAATGCTCTTAATTGTTGAGCCCTCTCTGTAGCCACATATTTCTTTCTTTTTTTTTTGAGTTTATGTGAGGCTGTGTTTATATACATCATATGCAGACAATAAGAATGATTTAGATTCTTCAGAATCTGACACCCTCTTCTGGACTGTCTGAACATAGCTACAGCATACTTAAATATAATAAATAAATAAATCTTTAAAAAGAAAAGGAAAAGTAAAAAAGAAAGAACAGGCCTGCCATATGCATGTTCATAGAGGAAAATGGAAGAGACCCCAATCTAACCTCAGCAGGGTGCTTCCTTCTGGATGGTAGCTCACAGTTTCATCCCAGCAAGACAGGCAAATCACTGAGTTCAAGGACAGTAAGGTTCAGGACAGCCAAGGTTAGGAAGGAAAAGGGTCTATGTTGAGAATACAAACCGACAAAACAACAACTAGGAAAAAGAAGTGACAGTGTAACTTGGGGTAGGGTACCAACAAGAGAAAGCTTTCTGTTACCACTTACAAACACCAGTAGCCTTGCACCCTTCTGCCCAGGTCCCTGCCTTCCTTTCTAGGCATTCTAAGGATGCCAGGGGGTGGGGGAATCCAGATTAACTTTTTAAAATCAAAGACTTGGTCTTTGATGTCTATAGGAAGCCCTTCTCAGTGCCTTTAACTACCACTGAACTTTCAGGGCTGTGACTCAACTGTAACAAGGAACAGGGCTAAGAACCTGCAGCCTTTGAAAACAACTATTTTTTTTTAAGTGCGGGACACAAATCAGCAGTAGAACCCCTCAGGTTCAGCCATAATACTTGTTAGGGAAAGAGCCTCAATGTCCGGAGCTGAGGTCTCATGGGTGAACTGCTTCAAGCTCTGAGTATCATTGAAAGAAAGAAAAGATATCATGTGGTTGCTTAATTTATTTATTTTATTATTTCTATTTTTTGTTTTCTTTTGTTTTGTTTTAGAAAAGGCCTCAGTCTGTAGCTATGGCCGACCTAGGACAGACTACATGTGTTAATTAGGGTTTCACAGCTGAGAAACAGACCATACCTATGTAAGACTTAGAAAACCCAACAGTCAGTGGTGGCTCGAAGTCTTAATGAGAGCACTCTGGAGGCAGAGGCAGTCAGTTTCTGAGTTCGAGGCCAGCCTGGTTAAAGACAGGGATAGGCAGGGCTAGGCAAGGCAGGGCTGGACTGGGCGAGGATAGGCTAGGCAAGGGGCTGGGCTAGTCAAGGCAAGGGACTAGGCTAGGCTACTCAAGGGGCTAGGCAAGACAGACAGACAGAGAGAAAGACAGACAAGGATGGCAGGCCTGCCTGGTTTTTCTTTCTTTCTTATCCCTTTTAAAAAATGTTTATTTATTTATTTATTTATTTATTTATGTATTTATTAGATATAAGTACACTGTAGCTGTCTTCAGACACTCCAGAAGAGGGTGTCAGATTCTGGAGAATCTATATCCCTCTTATGGTCTGCATATGATGTACATAAACACAGCCTCACATTTACTTCTAAAAATTTAAAGATGTGTGGGGCCAATGAAAGGGATCAACAATTAACAACATTGTCTCCTCTTATAGATAACCAGGGATCAACTACCAGCAACGATATGGTGGCCCATCTCCAGTTCCAGGGGATCAGACAGACAGACAGACATACAGACAGATAGAGTTAAGAATGGCAGGCCTACCTGGTCTTTCATTCTTTCTTATCCTTTTTAAAAAATGTTTATTAATTTAAGTATGTATTTATTAGATTTAAGTACATTGTAGCTGTCTTCAAACACTCCCGAAGAGGGTGTCAGATTCTGGAGAATCTATATCCCTCTTATGGTCTGCATATGATGTACATGAACACAGCCTCACATATACTTCTAAAAATTTAAAGATGGGTGGGGCCACTGAAAAGGCTCAACAATTAACAGCACTGACTCATCTTCCAGAGAACCTGGGATCAACTACCAGCAATTATATGGTGGCCCATCTCCAGTTCCAGGGGATCAGACAGACAGACAGACAGTGATAAGGATGGCAGGCCTGCCTGGTCTTTCTTTCTTTCTTATCGTTTTTAAAAAATGTTTATTTCTTTATTTATGTATTTATTAGATATAAGTACCCTGTATCCGTCATAGACACTCCAAAAGACGGTGTCAGATTCTGGAGAATATAAATCCCTCTTTAAGGGTCTGAATATGATGTACATAAACACAGCATCACATTTACTTCTAGAAATTTAAAGATGGGTGGGGCCACTGAAAGGGCTGAACAATTAACAGCATTGTCTCCTCTTCAGAAGACCTGGGATCAACTACCAGCAACAAAATGGTGGCCCATCTCCAGTTCCAGGAGATCAGACAGACAGACAAACAGAGAGACAGACAGACAGACAAAGATAAGGATGGCAGCCCTGCCTGGTCTTTCTTTCTTTCTTATCCTTTTTAAAAAATGTTTATTTATTTATTTATTTATTTATTTATTAGATATAAGTACACTGTAGCTATCTTCAGATACTCCAAGATGATGTCAGATTCTGGAGAATCTAAATCCCTCTTATGGTCTGCATATGATGTACATAAACACAGCCTCACATATACTTCTAAAAATTTAAAGATGGGTGGGGCCACAGAAAGGGATCAACAATTAACAGCATTGTCTCCTCTTCCAGAGAACCTTGGATAAACTACCAGCAACTATATGGTTGCCCATCTCCAGTTCCAGGGTATCAGACAGACAGACAGACAGACAGAGGTAAGAATGGAGGCCTGCCTGGTCTTTCTTTCTTTCTTATACTTTTAAAAAAAATGTTTATTTATTTATTTATTTATTTTTGTATTTATTACATATAAGTACACTGTAGCTGTCTTCAGACACTCCAGAAGAGGGTGCCAGATTCTGGAGAATCTAAATCCCTCTTATGGTCTGCATATGATGTACATAAACACAGCCTCACATATACTTCTAAAAATTTAAAGATGTGTGGGGCCACTGAAAGGGCTCAAAAATTAACAGCATTGTCTCCTCTAACAGAGAACCTGGGATCAACTACCAGCAACTATATGGTGGCCCATCTCCAGTTCCAGGGGATCAGGCAGACAAAGAGACAGACTGACAAGGGTGGCAGTCCTCCCTGGTTTTTCTTTCTTTCTTATCCTTTTTAAAAAATGTTTATTTATTTATTTATGTATTTATAAGATATAAGTACACTGTAGCTGTATTCAGACACTCCAGAAGAGGGTGTCAGATTCTGGAGAATATAAATCCCTCTTATGGTCTGCATATGTTGGACATAAACACAGATTCACATACACTTCTAAAAATTTAAGATGGGTGGGGCCACTGAAAGGGCTCAACAATTAACAGCATTGTCTCTTCTTCCAGAAAACCTGGGATCAACTACCAGCAACTATATGGTGGCCCATCTCCAGTTCCAGGGGATCAGACAGACAGACAGACAGACAGAGATAAGGAGGGCAGGCCTGCCTGGTTTTTCTTTCTTTCTTATCCTTTTAAAATAATGTTTATTTATTTATTTATTTATTTATTTATTTATTTATTTATTTATTTATGTATTTATTAGATATAAGTACACTGTAGTTGTCTTCAGACACTCCAGAAGAGGGTGTCAGATTCTGGAGAATCTAAATCCCTCTTATGGTCTGCATATGATGTACATAAACACAGCCTAACATATACTTCTAAATATTTAAAGATAGGTGGAGCCACTGAAAGGGCTCAACAATTAACAGCATTGTCTCTTCTTCCAGAGAACCTGGGATCAACTAACAGCAACTATATAGTGGCCCATCTCCAGTTCCAATGGATCAGACAGACAGACAGACTGACAGAGATAAGTATGGAGGCCTGCCTGGTCTTTCTTTCTTTCTTATACTTTTAAAAAATGTTTATTAATTTAAGTATGTATTTATTAGATATGAGTACACTTTAGCTGTCTTCAGACACTCTAGAAGAGGGTGTCATCTTCTGGGTAATCTAAATCCCTCTTATGGTCTGCATATTGCGTACATAAACACAGCCTCGCATATACTTCTAAAAATTTAAAGATGGGTGGGGCCACTGAAAGGGCTCAACAATTAACAGCATTGTCTCCTCTTCCAGAGAACCTGGGATCAACTACAATAAACTCTATTGTGGCCCATCTCCAGTTCCAGAGGATCAGACAGACAGACAGACAGACAGACAGAGATAAGGATGGCAGGCCTGCCTGGTCTTTCTTTCTTTCTTATCGTTTTTAAAAAATGTTTATTTCTTTATTCATGTATTTATTAGATATAAGTACCCTGTATCCATCATAGACACTCCAAAAGACGGTGTCAGATTCTAGAGAATATAAATCCCTCTTTAAGGGTCTGAATATGATGTACATAAACACAGCATCACATTTACTTCTAGAAATTTAAAGATGGGTGGGGCCATTGAAAGGGCTGAACAATTAACAGCATTGTCTCCTCTTCAGAAGACCTGGGATCAACTACCAGCAACAAAATGGTGGCCCTTCTCCAGTTCCAGGAGATCAGACAGACAGACAAACAGAGAGACAGACAGACAGACAAAGATAAGGATGGCAGCCCTGCCTGGTCTTTCTTTCTTTCATATCCTTTTTAAAAAATGTTTATTTATTTATTTATATTATTTATTTATTTATTTATTTATTAGATATAAGTACACTGTAGCTATCTCAGATACTCCAAAAGAGGGGGTCAGATTCTGGAGAATCTAAATCCCTCTTATGGTCTGCATATGATGTACATAAACACAGCCTCACATATACTTCTAAAAATTTAAAGAAGGGTGGGGCCACTCTAAAAGCTCAACAATTAACAGCATTGTCTCCTCTTCCAGAGTACCTGGGATCAACTACCAGCAACTATATGGTGGCCCATCTCCAGTTCCAGGGGATCATACAGACAGACATACAGACAGTGATAAGGATGGCAGGCCTGCCTGGTCTTTCTTTCTTTCTTATCCTTTTTAACAAAATGTTTATTTATATATTTATTTATGGATTTATTAGATATAAGTACACTGTAGCTGTCTTCAGACACTCCAGAAGAGGGTGTCAAATTCTGGAATCTAAATCCCTCTTATGGTGTGCATATGATGTACATAAACACAGCCTCACATATACTTCTAAAAATTTAAAGATGTGTGGGGTCATTGAGAGGGCTCAACAATTAACAGCATTATCTCCTCTTTCAGAGAACCTGGGATAAACTATCAGCACCTTATGGTGGCCCATCTCCAGTTCCAGTGGATCAGACAGACAGACAGACAGAGAGACAGAGATAAGGATGGCAGGCCTGCCTGGTCTTTCTTTATTTCTTATACTTTTTAAAAAATGATTATTTATTAATTTATTTATTTATCTATTTATTTATTAGATATAAGTACACTGTACCCGTCTTCAGACACTCCAGAAGAGGGTGACAGTTTCTAGAGAATCTAAATCCCTCTTATAGTCTGAATATGATGTACATAAACACAAAATCACATATACTTCTAAAAATTAAAAATGGGTGGGGCCACTGAAAGGGCTCAACAATTAACAGCATTGTCTCCTCTTCCAGAGAACATGGGATCAACTACCAGCAACTATATGGTGGCCCATCTCCAGTTCCAGGGGATCAGACAGACAGACAGAGAAAAGGATTGCAGGCCTGCCTGGTCTTACTTTCTTTCTTATTATTTTTAAAAAAATGTTTATTTATTTATTTATTTATTTATTTATTTATTTATTTATTTATTATAAGTACACTGTAGCTGTCTTCAGACACTCCAGAAGAGGGTGTCAGATTCTGGAGAATCTAAATCCCTCTTATGGTCTGCATATGATGTACATAAACACAGCCTCACATATACTTCTAAATATTTAAAGATGGGTAGGGCCACTTATAGGGCTCAACAATTAACAGCATTGTCTCCTCTTCCAGAGAACCTGGGATCAACTACCAGCAACTTTATCGTAGCCCATCTCCAGTTCCAGGGGATCAGACAGACAGACAGACAGACAGACAGAGATAAGGATGGCAGGCCTGCATGGTCTTACTTTCTTTATTATCCTTTTTAAAAAATGTTTATTTATTTATTTATTTACTTATGTATTTATTATATATAAGTACACTGTAGCTGTCTACATTCACTCCAGTAGAGGGTGTCAGATTCTGGAGAATCTAAATCCTCTTATAATCTGAATATGATGTACATAAACACAGCCTCACATATACTTCTAAATATTTAAAGAAGTGTGGGGCCACTGAAAGGGCTCAACAATTAACAGCATTGTCTCCTCTTCCAGAGAACCTTGGATCAACTACCAGCAACTACATGGTGGCCCATCTCCAGTTCCCGGGGATCAGATAGACAGACAGACAGACAGACAGAGATATGGATGGCAGGCCTGCCTGGTCTTTCTTTCTTTCTTATCATTTTTAAAAATGTTTATTTATTTATTTATTTATTTATCTAATTATTTATTTGATATAAGTACACTGTAGCTGTCTTCAGACACTCCAGAAGTGGGTGTCAGATTCTGGAGAATCTAAATCCCTCTTATGGTCTGCATATGATGTACATAAACACAGCCTCACATTTACTACTAAATATTTAAAGATGGGTGGCGCCACTGAAAGGGCTCAACAATTAACAGCATTGTCTCCTCTTCCAGAGAACCTGGGATCAACTACCAGCAATTATTCGTGGCCCATCTCCAGTTCTCAGGGATCAGATTGACAGACAGACAGACAGACAGAGATATGGATGGCAGGCCTGCCTGGTCTTTCTTTCTGTCATATCCTTTTTAAAAAATGTTTATTTATTTATTTATTTATTTATTTATTTATTTATTTATTTATTAGATATAAGTACACTGTAGCTGTTCAGACACTCCAGAAGAGGTTGTCAGATTCTGGAGAATCTAAATCCCTCTTATGGTCTGCATATGATGTACATAAACACAGCCTCACATATACTTATAAAAATTTAAAGAAGGGTGGGGCCACTCTAAAAGCTCAACAATTAACAGCATTGTCTCCTCTTCAAGAGTACCTGGGATCAACTACCAGCAACTATATGGTGGCCCATCTCCAGTTCCAGGGGTACAGACAGACAGACATACAGACAGTGATAAGGATGGCAGGCATGCCTGGTCTTTCTTTCTTTCTTATCCTTTTTAAAAAAATGTTTATTTATATATTTATTTATGTATTTATTAGATATAAGTACACTGTAGCTGTCTTCAGACACTCCAGAAGAGGGTGTCAGATTCTGGAGAATCTAAATACCTCTTATGGTCTGCATATGATGTACATAAACACAGCCTAACATATACTTCTAAAAATTAAAAGATGTGTGGGGCCACTGAAAGGGCTCAAAAATTAACAGCATTGTCTCCTCTTATAGAGAACCTGGGATCAACTACCAGCAACTATATGGTGGTCCATCTCCAGTTCCAGGGGATCAGACAGACAGACAGACAGACAGTGATAAAGGTGGCAGGCCAGCCTGGTCTTTCTTTCTTTCTTATCCTTTTTTTAAAAAAATGTTTGTTTATTTATTTATTTATTTATTTATTTATTTATTTATTTATTAGATATAAGTACACTGTAGCTGTTCACACACTGCAGAAGAGGGTGTCAGATTCTGGAGAATCTAAATCCCTCTTATGGTCTGCATATGATGTACATAAACACAGCCTCACATATACTTCTAAATATTTAAAGAAGGGTGGGGCCACTCTAAAAGCTCAACAATTAACAGCATTGTCTCCTCTTCCAGAGTACCTGGGATCAACTACCAGCAACTATATGGTGGCCCATCTCCAGTTCCAGGGGATCATACAGACAGACATACAGACAGTGATAAGGATGGCAGGCCTGCCTGGTCTTCTTTCTTTCTTATCCTTTTTTAAAAAATGTTTATTTATATATTTATTTATGGATTTATTAGAGATAAGTACACTGTAGCTGTCTTCAGACACTCCAGAAGAGGGTGTCAGATTCTGGAGAATCTAAATCCCTCTTATGGTCTACATATGATGTACATAAACACAGCCTCACATATACTTCTAAAAATTTAAAGATGGGTGGGGCCACAGAAAGGGATCAACAATTAACAGCATTGTCTCCTCTTCCAGAGAACCTTGGATAAACTACCAGCAACTATATGGTTGCCCATCTCCCGTTCCAGGGTATCAGACAGACAGACAGACAGACAGAGATAAGAATGGAGGCCTGCCTGGTCTTTCTTTCTTTCTTATACTTTAAAAAAAAATGTTTATTTATTTATTTATTTATTTTTGTATTTATTACATATAAGTACACTGTAGCTGTCTTCAGACACTCCAGAAGAGGGTGCCAGATTCTGGAGAATCTAAATCCCTCTTATGGTCTGCATATGATGTACATAAACACAGGCTCACATATACTTCTAAAAATTTAAAGATGTGTGGGGCCACTGAAAGGGCTCAAAAATTAACAGCATTGTCTCCTCTAACAGAGAACCTGGGATCAACTACCAGCAACTATATGGTGGCCCATCTCCAGTTCCAGGGGATCAGGCAGACAAAGAGACAGACAGACAAGGGTGGCAGTCCTCCCTGGTTTTTCTTTCTTTCTTATTCTTTTTAAAAAATGTTTATTTATTTATTTATGTATTTATAAGATATAAGTACACTGTAGCTGTATTCAGACACTCCAGAAGAGGGTGTCAGATTCTGGAGAATATAAATCCCTCGTATGGTCTGCATATGTTGGACATAAACACAGATTCACATACACTTCTAAAAATTTAAGATGGGTGGGGCCACTGAAAGGGCTCAACAATTAACAGCATTGTCTCTTCTTCCAGAAAACCTGGGATCAACTACCAGCAACTATATGGTGGCCCATCTCCAGTTCCAGGTGATCAGACAGACAGACAGACAGAGATAAGGAGGGCAGGCCTGCCTGGTTTTTCTTTCTTTCTTATCCTTTTAAAATAATGTTTGTTTATTTATTTATTTATTTATTTATTTATGAATTTATTAGATATAAGTACACTGTAGTTGTCTTCAGACACTCCAGAAGAGGGTGTCAGATTCTGGAGAATCTAAATCCCTCTTATGGTCTGCATATGATGTACATAAACACAGCCTAACATATACTTCTAAATATTTAAAGATAGGTGGAGCCACTGAAAGGGCTCAACAATTAACAGCATTGTCTCTTCTTCCAGAGAACCTGGGATCAACTAACAGCAACTATATAGTGGCCCATCTCCAGTTCCAATGGATCAGACAGACAGACAGACTGACAGAGATAAGGATGGCAGCCCTGCCTGGTCTTTCTTTCTTTCTTATCCTTTTTAAAAAATGTTTATTTATTTATTTATTTATTTATTTATTTATTTATTTATTTATTAGATATAAGTACACTGTAGCTATCTTCAGATACTCCAAAAGAGGGGGTCAGATTCTGGAGAATCTAAATCCCTCTTATGGTCTGCATATGATGTACATAAACACAGCCTCACATATACTTCTAAAATTTTAAAGAAGGGTGGGGCCACTCTAAAAGCTCAACAATTAACAGCATTTTCTCCTCTTCCAGAGTACCTGGGATCAACTACCAGCAACTATATGGTGGCCCATCTCCAGTTCCAGGGGATCATACAGACAGACATACAGACAGTGATAAGGATGGCAGGCCTGCCTGGTCTTTCTTTCTTTCTTATCCTTTTTAACAAAATGTTTATTTATATATTTATTTATGGATTTATTAGATATAAGTACACTGTAGCTGTCTTCAGACACTCCAGAAGAGGGTGTCAAATTCTGGAATCTAAATCCCTCTTATCGTCTGCATATGATGTACATAAACACAGCCTCACATATACTTCTAAAAATTTAAAGATGTGTGGGGTCACTGAGAGGGCTCAACAATTAACAGCATTATCTCCTCTTTCAGAGAACCTGGAATAAACTATCAGCACCTTATGGTGGCCCATCTCCAGTTCCAGTGGATCAGACAGACAGACAGACAGAGAGACAGAGATAAGGATGGCAGGCCTGCCTGGTCTTTCTTTATTTCTTATACTTTTTAAAAAATGATTATTTATTAATTTATTTATTTATCTATTTATTTATTAGATATAAGTACACTGTACCCGTCTTCAGACACTCCAGAAGAGGGTGACAGGTTCTAGAGAATCTAAATCCCTCTTATGGTCTGAATATGATGTACATAAACACAAAATCACATATACTTCTAAAAATTTAAAGAAGGGTGGGGCCACTCTAAAAGCTCAACAATTAACAGCATTGTCTCCTCTTCCAGAATACCAGGGATCGACTACCAGCAACTATATGGTGGCCCATCTCCAGTTCCAGGGGATCAGACAGACAGACATACAGACAGTGCTAAGGATGGCAGGCCTGTCTGGTCTTTCTTTCATTCTTATCCTTTTTAAAAAAATGTTTATTTATATATTTA
The DNA here is from genome assembly GCF_978045245.1 of Mus caroli. Taxonomy (NCBI): domain Eukaryota; kingdom Metazoa; phylum Chordata; class Mammalia; order Rodentia; family Muridae; genus Mus; species Mus caroli. Next base: position 167,760 of record NW_028227353.1, read on the forward strand.
TTTATGTATTTCTTAGATATAAGTACACTGTAGCTGTCTTCAGACACTCCTGAAGAGGGTGTCAGATTCTGGAGAATCTAAATCCCTCTTATGGTCTGCATATGATGTACATAAACACAGCCTCACATATACTTCTAAAATTTTAAAGATGTGTGGGGCCACTGAGAGGGCTCAACAATTAACAGCATTGTCTCCTTTTTCAGAGAACCTGGGAAAAACTACCAGCACCTTATGGTGGGCCATCTCCAGTTCCAGTGGATCAGACCGACAGACAGACAGAGAGACAGAGATAAGGATGGAAGGCCTGCCTGGTCTTTCTTTATTTCTTATACTTTTTAAAAAATGTTTATTTATTTATTTATTTATTTATTTATTTATTTATTTATTTATGAATTTATTAGATATAAGTACACTGTAGCTGTTCAGACACTCCAGAAAAGTGTGTCAGATTCTGGAGAATCTAAATCCCTCTTATGGTCTGCATATGATGTACATAAACACAGCCTAACATATACTTCTAAAAATTAAAAGATGTGTGGGGCCACTGAAAGGGCTCAACAATTAACAGCATTGTCTCCTCTTATAGAGAACCTGGAATCAACTACCAGCAACTATATGTTGGTCCATCTCCAGTTCCAGGGGATCAGAAGACAGACAGACAGACAGTGATAAGGATGGCAGTCTTCCTGGCCTTTCTTTCTTTCTTATCCTTTTTTTAAAAAAATGTTTGTTTATTTATTTATTTATTTATTTATTTATTTATTTATTTATTTATTTATTTATTTATTAGATATAAGTACACTGTAGCTGTTCAGACACTCCAGAAGTGGGTGTCAGATTCTGGAGAATCTAAATCCCTCTTATGGTCTGCATATGATTTACATAAACACAGCCTCACATATATTTCTAAAAATTTAAAGAAGAGAGGGGCCACTCTAAATGCTCAACAATTAACAGCATTGTCTCCTCTTCCAGAGTACCTGGGATCAACTACCAGCAACTATATGGTGGCCCATCTCCACTTCCAGGGGATCAGACAGACAGACATACAGACAGTGATAAGGATGGCAGGCCTGCCTGGTCTTTCTTTCTTTCTTATCATTTTTTTTAAAAAATGTTTGTTTATATATTTATTTATGTATTTATTAGATATAAGTACACTGTAGCTGTCTTCAGACACTCCAGAAGAGTGTGTCAGATTCTGGAGAATCTAAATCCCTCTTATGGTCTGCATATGATGTACATAAACACAGCCTCACATATACTTCTAAAAATTTAAAGATGTGTGGGGCCACTGAGAGGGCTCAACAATTAACAGCATTGTCTCCTCTTTCAGAGAACCTGGGATAAACTACCAGCACCTTATGGTGGCCCATCTCCAATTCCAGTGGATCAGACAGACAGACAGACAGAGAGACAGAGATAAGGATGGCAGGCCTGCCTGCTCTTTCTTTATTTCTTATACTTTTTAAAAAATCTTTATTTATTTATTTATTTATGTATACATTAGATATAAGTACACTGTACACGTCTTCAGACACTCCAGAAGAGGATGACAGATTCTAGAGAATCTAAATCCCTCTTATGGTCTGAATATGATGTACATAAACACAGCATCACATATACTTCCAAAAATTAAAAATGGATGGGGCCACTGAAAGGGCTCAACAATTAACAGCATTGTCTCCTCTTCCAGAGAACCTGGGATCAACTACCAGCAACTATATGGTGGCCCATCTCCAGTTCCAGTGGATCAGACAGACAGACAGACAGACAGAGATAAGGATGGCAGGCCTGCCTGGTCTTACTTTCTTTCTTATCCTTTTTCAAAAATGTTTATTTATTTATTTATTTATTTATTTATTTATTTATTTATTTATTTATTATATATAAGTACACTGTAGCTGTCTTCAGACACTCCAGTATAGGGTGTCAGATTCTGGAGAATCTAAATCCTCTTATAATCTGAATATGATGTACATAAACACAGCCTCACATATACTTCTAAATATTTAAAGAAGTGTGGGGCCACTGAAAGGGCTCAACAATTAACAGCATTGTCTCCTCTTCCAGAAAACCTTGGATCAACTACCAGCAACTATATGGTGGCCCATCTCCAGTTCCCGGGGATCAGATAGACAGACAGACAGACAGACAGAGATATGGATGGCAGGCCTGCCTGGTCTTTCTTTCTTTCTTATCCTTTTAAAAAAATGTTTATTTATTTATTTATTTATTTATCTATTTATTTATTAGATATAACTACACTGTAGCTGTCTTCAGACACTCCAGAAGAGGGTGTCAGATTCTGGAGAATCTAAATCCCTCCTATGGTCTGAATATGATGTACATAAACACAGCCTCACATATACTTCTAAATATTTAAAGATGGGTGGCGCCACTGAAAGGGCTCAACAATTAACAGCATTGTCTCCTCTTCCAGAGAACCTGGGATCAACTACCAGCAACTATTCGTGGCCCATCTCCAGTTCCCAGGGATCAGATAGACAGACAGACAGACAGACAGTGATAAGGATGGCAGGCCTGCCTGGTCTTTCTTTCTTTCTTATCCTTTAAAAAAATGTTTATTTATATATTTATTTATGTATTTATTAGATATAAGTACACTGTAGCTGTCTTCAGACACTCCAGAAGAGGGTGTCAGATTCTGGAGAATCTAAATCCTCTTATAATCTGAATATGATGTACATAAACACAGCCTCACATAAACTTCCAAAAATTTAAAGATGTGTGGGGCCTCTGAGAGGGCTCAACAATTAACAGCATTGTCTCCTCTCTCAGAGAACCTGGGATAAACTACCAGCAACTTATGGTGGCCCATCTCCAGTTCCAGTGGATCAGACAGACAGACAGACAGACAGAGATAAAGATGGCAGGCCTGCCTGGTCTTTCTTTATTTCTTATACTTTTTAAAAAAAGGTTATTTATTTATTTATTTATTTATTTATTTATTTATTAGATATAACTACACTGTAGCCGTCTTCAGACACTCCAGAAGAGGGTGTCAGATTCTAGAGAATCTAAATCCCTCTTATGGTCTGAATATGATGTACATAAACACAGCCTCACATATACTTAAAAAATTAAAAGGCCACTGAAAGACTCAACAATGAACAGCATTGTCTCCTCTTCCAGAGAACCTGGGATCAACCTCCAGCACCTACAAAGTGGCCCATCTCCAGTTCCAGGGGATCAGACAGACAGACAGACAGACAGAGATAAGGATGGCAGGCCTGCCTGGTCTTTCTTTCTTTCTTTCTTATCCTTTTAAAAAAATATTTATTTATTTATTTATTTATTTATTTATTTATTTATTTATATATGTAATTATTACATATAAGTACACTGTAGCTGTTCAGACACTCCAGTAGAGGGTGTCAGATTCTGGAGAATCTAACTCCCTCTTATGGTCTCCATATGATGTACATAAACACAGCCTAACATATACTTCTAAAAATTAAAAGATCTGTGGGGACACTGAAAGGGCTCAACAATTAACAGCATTGTCTCGTCTTATAGAGAACCTGGGATCAACTACCAGCAACTATATGGTGGTCCATCTCCAGTTCCAGGGGATCAGACAGACAGACAGACAGACAGTGATAAGGATGTCAGGCCTGCCTGGTCTTTCTTTCTTTCTTATCATTTTTTTAAAAAAATGTTTGTTTATTTATTTATTTATTTATTCATTTATTTATTTATTTATTTATTTATTAGATATAAGTACACTGTAGCTGTTCAGACACTCCAGAAGAGGGTGTCAGATTCTGGAGAAACTAAATCCCTCTTATGGTCTGCATATGATGTACATAAACACAGCCTCACATATACTTCTAAAAATTTAAAGATGGGTGGGGCCACTGAAAGGGCTAAACAATTAAAAGCACTGACTCCTCTTCCAGAGAACATGGGATCAACTACCAGCAACTATTCGTGGCCCATCTCCAGTTCCCAGAGATCAGATAGACAGACAACAGACAGACAGAGATATGGATGGCAGGCGTGCCAGGTCTTTCTTTCTGTCTTATCCTTTTTAAAAAATGTTTGATTATTTATTTATTTATTTATTTATTTATTTATTTATTTATTTATTTATGTATTTAGTAGAAATAAGTACACTCTAGCTGTTCAGACACTCCAGAAGAGGGTGTCAGATTCTGGAGAATCTCAATCCCTCTTATGGTCTGCATATGATGTACATAAACACAGCCTCACATATACTTCTAAAAATTTAAAGAAGGGTGGGGCCACTCTAAAACCTCAACAATTAATAGCATTGTCTCCTCTTCCAGAGTACCTGGGATCAACTACCAGCAACTATATGGTGGCCCATCTCCAGTTCCAGGGGATCAGACAAACAGACATAGAGACAGTGATAAGGATGGCAGGCCTGCCTGGTCTTTATTTCTTTCTTATCCTTTTAAAAAAATGTTTATTTATATATTTATTTATGTATTTATTAGATATAAGTACACTGTAGCTGTCTTCAGACACTCCAGAAGAGGGTGTCAGATTCTGGAGAATCTAAATCCCTCTTATGGTCTGCATATGATGTACATAAACACAGCCTCACATATACTTCTAAAAATTTAAAGATGGGTGGGGTCACTGAGAGGGCTCAACAATTAACAGCATAGTCTCCTCTTTCAGAGAACCTGGGATAAACTACCAGCACCTTATGGTGGCCCATCTCCAGTTCCAGTGGATCAGACAGACAGACAGACAGAGAGACAGAGAAAAGGATGGCAGGCCTGCCTGGTCTTTATTTCTTATACTTTTTAAAAAATGTTTATTTATTTATTTATTTATTTATTTATGTATTTATTAGATAAAAGTATACTCTAGCTGTTCAGACACTCCAGAAGAGGGTGTCAGATTCTGGAGAATCTAAATCCCTCTTATGGTCTGCATATGATGTACATAAACACAGCCTCACATATACTTCTAAAAATTATAAGATGTGTGCGGCCACTGAAAGGGCTCAACAATTAACAGCATTGTCTCCTCTTATAGAGAACCTGGGATCAACTACCAGCAACTATATGGTGTTCCATCTCCAGTTCCAGGGATCAGACAGACAGACAGACAGACAGTGATAAGGATGGCCGGCCTGCATGGTCTTTCTTTATTCTTATCCTTTTTAAAAAAAAAATGTTTGTTTATTTATTTCTTTATTTATTTATTTATTTATTTATTAGATATAAGTACACTATAGCTGTACAGACACTCCAAAAGAGGGTGTCAGATTCTGGAGAATCTAAATCCCTCTTATGGTCTGCATATGGTGTACATAAACACAGCCTCATATATACTTCTAAAAATTTAAAGATGTGTGGGGCCACTGAGAGGGCTCAACAATTAACAGCATTGTCTCCTCTTTCAGAGAACCTGGGATAAACTACCAGCACCTTATGGTGGCCCATCTCCATTTCCAGTGGATCAGACAGACAGACAGACAGAGAGACAGAGATAAGGATGGCTGGCCTGCCTGGTCTTTCTTTATTTCTTATACTTTTTAAAAAATGTTTATTTATTTATTTATTTATTTATTTATTTATTTATTTATTTATGTATTTATTAGATATAAGTACACTGTAGCCGTCTTCAGACACTCCAGAAGAGGGTGACAGATTCTAGAGAATCTAAATCCCTCTTATGGTCTGAATATGATGTACATAAACACAGCATCACATATACTTCTAAAAATTAAAAATGGGTGGGGCCACTGAAAGGGCTCAAAAATTAGCAGCATTGTCTCATCTTCCAGAGAACCTGGGATCAACTACCAGCAACTATATGGTGGCCCATCTCCAGTTCCAGAGGATCAGACAGACAGACAGACAGACAGACATATATAAGGATGGCAGGCCTGCCTGGACTTACTTTCCTTCTTACCTTTTTTAAAAAATGTTTATTTATTTATTTATTTATTTATTTATTTATGTATTTATTAGATATAAGTACACTGTAGCTGTCTTCAGACACTCCAGAAGAGGGTGTCAGATTCTGGAGAATCTAAATCCCTCTTATGGTCTGCATATGATGTACATAATCCAGCCTCACATATACTTCTAAATATTTAAAGATGGGTAGGGCCACTGATAGGGCTCAAAAATTAACAGCATTGTCTCCTCTTCCAGAGAACCTGGGATCAACTACCAGCAACTTTATGGTAGCCCATCTCCAGTTCCAGGGGATCAGACAGACAGACAGACAGACAGAGATAAGGATGGCAGGCCTGCCTGTTCTTTCTTTCTTATACTTTTTAAAAAATGTTTATTTATTTATTTATTTACTTATGTATTTATTATATATAAGTACACTGTAGCTGTCTTCAGACACTCCAGAAGAGGGTGTCAGATTCTGGAGAAACTTAATCCCTCTTATGGTCTGCATATGATGTACATAAACACAGCCTCACATATACTTCTAAAAAGTTAAAGATGGGTGGGGCCACTGAAAGGGCTCAACAATTAACAGCACTGACTCCACTTCCAGAGAACATGGGATCAACTACCAGCAACTATTCGTGGCCCATCTCCAGTTCCCAGAGATCAGATAGACAGACAGAAGGCAGACAGACAGAGATATGGATGGCAGGCGTGCCAGGTCTTTCTTTCTGTCTTATCTTTTTTAAAAAATGTTTGTTTATTTATTTATTTATTTATTTATTCATTTATGTATTTAGTAGAAATAAGTACACTCTAGCTGTTCAGACACTCCAGAAGAGGGTGTCAGATTCTGGAGAATCTAAATCCCTCTTATGGTCTGCATATGATGTACATAAACACAGCCTCACATATACTTCTAAAAATTTAAAGAAGGGTGGGGCCACTCTAAAACCTCAACAATTAATAGCATTGTCTCCTCTTCCAGAGTACCTGGGATAAAATACCAGCAACTATATGGTGGCCCATCTCCAGTTCCAGGGGATCAGACAGACAGACATAGAGACAGTGATAAGGATGGCAGGCCTGCCTGGTCTTTCTTTCTTTCTTATCCTTTTTAAAAAATGTTTATTTATATATTTATTTATGTATTTATTAGATATAAGTACACTGTAGCTGTCTTCAGACACTCCAGAAGAGGGTGTCAGATTCTGGAGAATCTAAATCCCTCTTATGGTCTGCATATGATGTACATAAACACAGCCTCACATATACTTCTAAAAATTTAAAGATGGGTGGGGCCACTGAGAGGGCTCAACAATTAACAGCATAGTCTCCTCTTTCAGAGAACCTGGGATAAACTACCAGCACCTTATGGTGGCCCATCTCCAGTTCCAGTGGATCAGACAGACAGACAGACAGAGAGACAGAGATAAGGATGGCAGGCCTGCCTGGTCTTTATTTCTTATACTTTTTAAAAAATGTTTATTTATTTATTTATTTATTTATTTATTTATTTATGTATTTATTAGATAAAAGTACACTCTAGCTGTTCAGACACTCCAGAAGAGGGTGTCAGATTCTGGAGAATCTAAATCCCTCTTATGGTCTGCATATGATGTACATAAACACAGCCTAACATATACTTCTAAAAATTATAAGATGTGTGCGGCCACTGAAAGGGCTCAACAATTAACAGCATTGTCTCCTCTTATAGAGAACCTGGGATCAACTACCAGCAACTATATGGTGGTCCATCTCCAGTTCCAGGGATCAGACAGACAGACAGACAGACAGTGATAAGGATGGCAAGCCTGCCTGGTCTTTCTTTCTTCTTATCCTTTTTTTTAAAAAAATGTTTGTTTATTTATTTATTTATTTATTTATTTATTTATTTATTTATTTATTTATTAGATATAAGTACACTATAGCTGTACAGACACTCCAAAAGAGGGTGTCAGATTCTGGAGAATCTAAATCCCTCTTATGGTCTGCATATGATGTACATAAACACAGCCTCACATATACTTCTAAAAATTTAAGATGTGTGGGGCCACTGAGAGGGCTCAACAATTAACAGCATTGTCTCCTCTTCCAGAGAACCTGGGATCAACTACCAGCAACTATATGGTGGCCCATCTCCAGTTCCAGAGGATCAGACAGACAGACAGACAGACAGACATAGATAAGGATGGCAGGCCTGCCTTGCCTTACTTTCCTTCTTATCCTTTTTAAAAAATGTTTATTTATTTATTTATTTATTTATTAATTTATTTATTTATGTATTTATTAGATATAAGTACAATGTAGCTGTCTTCAGACACTCCAGAAGAGGGTGTCAGATTCTGGAGAATCTAAATCCCTCTTATGGTCTGCATATGATGTACATAAACACAGCCTCACATATACTTCTAAATATTTAAAGATGGGTAGGGCCACTGATAGGGCTCAAAAATTAACAGCATTGTCTCCTCTTCCAGAGAACCTGGGATCAACTACCAGCAACTTTATGGTAGCCCATCTCCAGTTCTAGGGGATCAGACAGACAGACAGACAGACAGAGATAAGGATGGCAGGCCTGCCTGGTCTTACTTTCTTTCTTATCCTTTTTCAAAAATGTTTATTTATTTATTTATTTATTTATTTATTTATTTATTTATGTATTTATTAGATATAAGTACACTGTAGCTGTCTTCAGACACTCCAGTATAGGGTGTCAGATTCTGGAGAATCTAAATCCTCTTATAATCTGAATATGATGTACATAAACACAGCCTCACATATACTTCTAAATATTTAAAGAAGTGTGGGGCCACTGAAAGGGCTCAACAATTAACAGCATTGTCTCCTCTTCCAGAGAACCTGGGATCAACTACCAGCAACTTTATGGTATCCCATCTCCAGTTCTAGGGGATCAGACAGACAGACAGACAGACAGAGATAAGGATGGCAGGCCTGCCTGGTCTTACTATCTTTCTTATCCTTTTTCAAAAATGTTTATTTATTTATTTATTTATTTATTTATGTATTTATTAGATATAAGTACACTGTAGCTGTCTTCAGACACTCCAGTATAGGGTGTCAGATTCTGGAGAATCTAAATCCTCTTATAATCTGAATATGATGTACATAAACACAGCCTCACATATACTTTTAGAAATTAAAAGATGGGTTGGCCCACTGAAAGGGCTCAACAATTAACAGCATTGTCTCTTCTTCCAGAGAACGTGGGATCAACTACCAGCAACTATATGGTGGCCCATCTCAAGTTCCAGGGGATAAGACAGACAGAGAGACAGACAGAGATAAGGATTGCAGGCCTGCCTGATTTTTCTTTCTTTCTTATCCTTTTTAAAAAATGTTTATTTATTTATTTATTCATTTATTCATTTATTTATTTATTTTTGTATTTATTAGATATAAGTACACTATAGCTGTCTTCAGACTCTCCAGAAGAGGGTGTCTACATATGATGTACATGAACACAGCCTCACATATACTTCTAAAAATTTAAAGATGGGTGGGGCCACTGAAAGGGCTCAACATTTAACAGCATTGTCTCCTCTTCCAGAGAACCTGGGATCAACTACCAGCAACTATATGGTGGTCCATTTCCAGTTCCAGGGGATCAGGCAGACAAAGAGACAGACAGACAAGGGTGGTAGGCCTCCCTCGTTTTTCTTTCTTTCTGATCCTTTTTAAAAAATGTTTATGTATTTATTTATGTATTTATTTGATATAAGTACACTGTAGCTGTCTTCAGACACTCTAGAAGAGGGTGTCATATTCTGGAGAATCTAAATCCCTCTTATGGTCGGCATAAGATGGACAAAAACACAGATTCACATACACTTCTAAAAATTTAAGATGGGTGGGGCCACTGAAAGGGCTCAACAATTAACAGCATTGTCTCTTCTTCCAGAGAACCTGGGATCAACTACCAGCAACTATAAGGTGGCCCATCTCCAGTTCCAGGGGATCAGACAGACAAACACACAGACAGACAGACAGAGATAAGGACGGCAGGCCTGCCTAGTCTTTGTTTCTTTCTTATCCTTTTAAAATAATGTTTGTTTATTTATTTATTTATTTATTTATTTATTTATTTATTTATTTATGTATTTATTAGATATAAGCACACTGTAGTTGTCTTCAGACACTCCAGAAGAGGGTGTCAAATTCTGGAGAATCTAAATCCCTCTTATGGTCTGCATATGATGTACATAAACAGAGCCTAACATATACTTCTAAAAATTTAAGATAGGTGGAGCCACTGAAAGGGCTCAACAATTAACAGCATTGTCTCCTCTTCCAGAGAACCTGGGATCAACTAACAGCAACTATATGGTGGACCATCTCCAGTTCCAAGGGATCAGACAGACAGACAGACAGAGTGACAGAGATAAGGATGGAGGCCTGCCTGGTCTTTCTTTATTTCTTATACTTTTTAAAAAATATTTATTTATTTATTTATTTATTTATTTATTTATTTATTTATTAGATATAAGTACACTGTAGCTGTCTTCAGACACTCTAGAAGAGGGTGTCATCTTCTGGAGAATCTAAATCCCTCTTATGGTCTGCATATGATGTACATAAACACAGCCTCACATATACTTCTAAAAATTAAAAGATGGGTGGGCCCACTGAAAGGGCTCAACAATTAACACCATTGTCTCTTCTTACAGAGAACGTGGGATCAACAACCAGCAACTATATGGTGGCCCATCTCAAGTTCCAGGGGATAAGACAGACAGACAGACAGACAGAGATAAAGATGGCAGGCCTGCCTGATTTTTCTTTCTTTCTTATCCTTTTTAAAAAATGTTTATTTATTTATTTATTCATTTATTCATTTATTTATTTATGTATTTATTAGATATAAGTACACTGTAGCTGTCTTCAGACTCTCCAGAAGAGGGTGTCAGATTCTGGAGAATCTATATCCCTCTTATGGTCTGCATATGATGTACATGAACACAGCCTCACATATACTTCTAAAAATTTAAAGTTGTGTGGGGCCACTGAAAGGGCTCAACAATTCACAGCATTGTCTCCTCTTCCAGAGAACCTGGGATCAACTACCAGCAACTATATGGTGGCCCATCTCCAGTTCCAGGGGATCTGACAGATAGACAGACAGACAGACAGACAGACAAGGTGGCAGGGCTGCCTGGTCTTTCTTTCTTTCTTATACTTTTTAAAAATGTTTATTTATTTATTTATTTATTTATTTATGTATTTATTAGATATAAGTACACTGTAGCTATCTTCAGACTCTCCAGAAGAGGGTGTCAGAGTCTGGAGAATCTAAATCCCTCTTATGGTCTGCATATGATGTACATAAACACAGCCTCAGATATACTTCTAAAAATTTAAAGATGTGTGGGGAAACTGAAGGGCTCAACAATTAACAGCATTGTCTCCTCTTCCAGAGGACCTGGGATCAACTACCAGCAACTATATTTTGGCCAAATTCCAGTTCCAGGGATCAGACAGACATACATACAGTCAGACAGACAAGGATTGCAGGCCTGCCTGGTTTTTCTTTTTTTCTTATACATTTTAAAAATGTTTATTTATTTATATATGTATTTATTAGATATAAGTACCCTGTAGCTGTCTTCAGGCACTTCAGAAGAGGGTGTCATATTCTGGAGAATCTAAATCCCTCTTATGGTCTGCATATGATGTACATAAACACAGCCTCACATATACTTCTAAAAATTTAAAGATGTGTGGGGCCACTGAAACGGCTCAACAATTAACAGCATTGTCTCCTCTACCAGAGAACCTGGGATCAACTAGCAGCAACTATATGGTGGCCCATCTCAAGTTCCAGGGGATCAGACAGACAGACAGACAGACAGACAAGGATTGCAGGCCTGCCTGGTTTTACTTTCTTTCTTATCCTTTTTAAAAATGTTTATTTATTTATTTATTTATTTATTTATTTATTTATCATATATAAGTACACTCTAGCTGTCTTCAGACACTCCAGAAGAGGGTGTCAGATTCTGGAGAATCTAAATCCCTCATATGGTCTGCATATGATGTACATAAACACAGCCTCACATATACTTCTAAAAATTTAAAGATGTGTGGGGCCACTGAAGGGGCTCTAAAATTAACAGCATTGTCTCCTCTACCAGAGAACCTGGGATCAACTACCAGCAACTATATGGTGGCCCATCTCTAGTTCCAGGGGATCAGGCAGACAAAGAGACAGACAGACAAGGGTGGCAGGCCTCCCTGGTTTTTCTTTCTTTCTTATCCTTTTTAAAAAATGTTTATTTATTTATTTATTTATTTATTTATTTATTTATTTATTTATGTATTTATTAGATATAAATACACTGTAGCTGTCTTCAGACACTCCAGAAGAGGGTGTCAGATTCTGGAGAATATAAATCCCTCTTATGGTCTGCATATGATGGACATAAACACAGATTCACATACACTTCTAAAAATTTAAGATGGGTGGGGCCACTGAAAGGGCTCACAATTAACAGCATTGTCTCTTCTTCCAGAGAACCTGGGATCAACTACCAGCAACTATATGGTGGCCCATCTCCAGTTCCAGGGGATCAGACAGACAGACAGACAGACAGAGATAAGAATGGCAGGCCTGCCTGGTCTTTCTTTCTTTCTTTCTTATCCTTTTAAAATAATTTTTGTTTATTTATTTATTTATTTATTTATTTATTTATTTATTTATTTATTAGATATAAGTACACTGTAGTTGTCTTCAGACACTCCAGAAGAGGGTGTCAAATTCTGGAGAATCTAAATCCCTCTTATGGTCTGCATATGATGTACATAAACACAGCCTAAAATATACTTCTAAAAATTTAAAGATAGGTGGAGCCACTGAAAGGGCTCAACAATTAACAGCAATGTCTCCTCCTCCAGAGAACCTGGGATCAACTAACAGAAACTATATGGTGGCCCATCTCCAGTTCCAAGGGATCAGAGAGACAGACAGACAGACTGACAGAGATAAGGATGGAGGCCTGCCTGGTCATTCTTTCTTTCTTATGCTTTTAAAAAAATATTTATTTATTTATTTATTTATTTATTTATGTATTTATTAGATATAAGTACACTGTAGCTGTCTTCAGACACTCTAGAAGAGGGTGTCATCTTCTGGAGAATCTAAATCCCTCTTATGGTCTGCATATGATGTACATAAACAGAGCCTCACATATACTTCTAAAAATTTAAAGATGGGTGGGGCCACTGAAAGGGCTCAACAATTAACAGCATTATCTCCTCTTCCAGAGGACCTGGGATCAACTACCAGCAACTATATTGTGGCCCAATTCCAGTTCCAGGGGATCAGAGAGACATACATAGAGACAGACAGACAATGATTGCAGGCCTACCTGGTTTTTCTTTCTTTCTTATACATTTTAAAAATGTTTATTTATTTATATATGTATTTATTAGATATAAGTACACTGTAGCTGTCTTCAGGCACTTCAGAAGAGGGTGTCATATTCTGGAGAATCTAAATCCCTCTTATGGTCTGCATATGATGTACATAAACACAGCCTCACATATACTTCTAAAAATTTAAAGATGTGTGGGGCCACTGAAACGGCTCAACAATTAACAGCATTGTCTCCTATACCAGAGAACCTGGATCAACTAGCAGCAACTATATGGTGGCCCATCTCCAGTTCCAGGGGATCAGACAGACAGACAGACAGACAGACAAGTATTGCAGGCCTGCCTGTTTTTACTTTCTTTCTTATCCTTTTTAAAAAATGTTTATTTATTTATTTATTTATTTATTTATTTATTTATTTATTATATAAAAGTACACTGTAGCTGTCTTCAGACACTCCAGAAGAGGGTGTCAGATTCTGGAGAATCTAAATCCCTCTTATGGTCTGCATATGATGTACATAAACACAGCCTCACATATACTTCTAAAAATTTAAAGATGTGGGGGGCCACTGAAAGGGCTCAAAAATTAACAGCATTGTCTCCTCTTCCAGAGAACTGGGATCAACTACCAGCAACTATATGGTGGCCCATCTCCAGTTCCAGGGGATCAGGCAGACAAAGAGACAGACAGACAAGGGTGGCAGGCCTCCCTGGTTTTTCTTTCTTTCTTATCCTTTTTAAAAAATGTTTATTTATTTATTTATGTATTTATTAGATATAAGTACACTGTAGTTGTCTTCAGACACTCTAGAAGAGGGTGTCAGATTCTGGAGAATATAAATCCCTCTTATGGTCTGCATATGATGGACATAAACACAGATTCACATACACTTCTAAAAATTTAAGATGGGTGGGGCCACTGAAAGGGCTCACAATTAACAGCATTGTCTCTTCTTCCAGAGAACCTGGGATCAACTACCAGCAACTATATGGTGGCCCATCTCCAGTTCCAGGGGTTCAGACAGACAGACAGACAGACAGACAGAGACAAGGATGGCAGGCCTGCCTGGTCTTTCTTTATTTCTTTTCGTTTTAAAATAATGTTTATTTATTTATTTATTTATTTATTTATTTATTTATTTATTTATGTATTTATTAGATATAAGTACACTGTAGTTGTCTTCAGACACTCCAGAAGAGGGTGTCAAATTCTGGAGAATCTAAATCCCTCTTATGGTCTGCATATGATATACATAAACACAGCCTAAAATATACTTCTAAAAATTTAAAGATAGGTGGAGCCACTGAAAGGGCTCAACAATTAACAGCAATGTCTCCTCTTCCAGAGAACCTGGGATCAACTAACAGAAACTATATGGTGGCCCATCTCCAGTTCCAAGGGTTCAGAGAGACAGACAGACAGACTGACAGAGATAAGGATGGAGGCCTGCCTGGTCATTCTTTCTTTCTTATACTAAAAAAAAATATTTATTTATTTATTTATTTATGTATTTATTAGATATAAGTACACTGTAGCTGTGTTCAGACACTCTAGAAGAGGGTGTCATCTTCTGGAGAATCTAAATCCCTCTTATGGTCTGCATATGATGTACATAAACAGAGCCTCACATATACTTCTAAAAATTTAAAGATGGGTGGGGCCACTGAAAGGGCTCAACAATTAACAGCATTGTCTCTTCTTCCAGAGAACATGGGATCAACTACCATCAACATTATGGTGGCCCATCTCCAGTTCCAGGGGATCAGACAGACAGACAGACAGAGATAAGGAGGGCAGGCCTGCCTGGTCTTTCTTTCTTTCTTATCCTTTTAAAATAATGTTTATTTATTTATTTATTTATTTATTTATTTATTTATTTATTAGATATAAGTACATTGTAGTTGTCTTCAGACACTCCAGAAGAGGGTGTCAGATCCTGGAGAATCTAAATCCCTCTTATGGTCTGCATATGATGTACATAAACACAGCCTAACATATACTTCTAAAAATTTAAAGATAGGTGGAGCCACTGAAAGGGCTCAACAATTAACAGCATTGTCTCCTCTTCCAGAGAACCTGGGATCAACTACCAGCAACTATATGGTGGCCCATCTACAGTTCCAGGGGATCAGACACACAGAGAGACAGACAGACACTGTAGGACCCAGAATATGGCAAGAAACCCTGAGAAAGGTGGAAAATTAATAATACACTCTGTAGTACCCAGAATATGGCAAGAAACCCTCATAAAAGTAGAAAATTAAAAACTCACACTTAAGGACCTCAAATATGGCAAGAAAACCTGAAAAATGTCGTAAATGAGAATAATCACAGTGTAGGAACCAGAATTCCGAAAATACTTGAAAAATGTCGTAAATGAGAAAATCACATTTTAGGACCCAGAATATGGGGAGAAACCCTGAGAAACGTGGAAAATTAAAAATACACTCTGTAGCACTGAGAATATGGCAAGAAACCCTCAACAAAGTAGAAAATTAAAAACTCACACTGAAGGATCCCGAATATGGCGCGAAAACATGAAAAAGGTAGAAAATGAGAATAATCACACTGTATTACCCAGAATTACAAAAACATGAAAAACATCGAAAATGAGAAAATCACACTTGTAGGACCCAAAATACGGAAAAACTTGAAAAACGTGGAAAATGAGAAAATCACACTGGAGAAACCAGAATATGCCGAACAACCATGAAAAACCTGAATATTAAAAATTCACACTATTGGACACAGAATATGGTGAGAAACCATGAAAAGACTGGACAATTAAAAATTCACACTTCATTACCCAGATATGGAGAGAAATACTGAAAACCGTGGGAAAAAATTCACACTGAAGGACCTGGAATACGGCAAGAGACCCTGAAAAAACATGGAAATGAGAAAATCACACAGTACGACCCAGAATATGACGAAAAAACCTGAAAAAGATAAAATAATAAAATATCACACGGAAGGACCCGGAATATGGCGAAAAACCTGAAAAAGGAGGAAGATAAAAAACTCACACTGAAGGACACAGAATATGGCGAGAAAACCTGAAAAAAGTAGAAAATTAAAAATTCACACTGAAAGACCCCGAATATGGTTTGAAAACCTGAAAAAGGTGGAAAATGAGAATAATCACACTGTAGGACCCAGATTATGCCCAGAAACCCTGAAAACGTGTAAAATTAAAAAAAAACATGCTGTAGGACCCAGAATATGGCGAGAAAACCTGAAAAAAGTAGAAAATTAAAAATTCACACTGAAGGACCCCGAATATGGTGAGAAAACCTGAAAAAGGTGGAAAATGAGAATAATCACACTGTAGGACCCAGATTTTGCCCAGAAACCCTGAAAACGTGGAAAATTAAAAATACAAGCTGTAGGACCCAGAATATGGCGAGAAACCCTGAAAAAAGTTCAAAATTACAAACTCACACTGTAGGACCCCAAATATGGCGAGAAACCCTGAAAAAGGTGCAAAATGAGAAAATCACATTTCAGGACCCAGAATATGCCGAGAAAATGTGAAAAACGTGAAAATTAAAAATTCACACTAACGGACCCAGAATATGGCGAGAAAAAGTTAATAAAAAAGTAGAAAATTAAAATCTCACAGTGAAGGAGCCCAAACATGGCGAGAAAACCTGAAAAAGGTGGAAAATGAGAAAATCACACTGTAGGATCCAGAATATGGTGAGAAACCCTGAAGAAAGTAGAAAAATACAAACTGACACTGAAGGACCCCAAATATGGGGAGAAAACCTGAAAAAGGTGGAAAATAAGAAAATCACACTGCAGGACCCAGAATATTTCAAGAAACACTGAAAAACGTGAAAATTAAAAACTCACACTGTTGGACACAGAATATGGCGAGAAACCATGAAAAAAAGTGGATAATTAAAATTCACACTGTATTACCCATAATATGGGGAGAAATACTGAAAAACGTGGAAAATTAAAAATCCACACTGAAGGACCTGGAATATGGCAAGAAAACCTGAAAACGTGGAAATGAGAAAATCACAGTGTAGGACCCAGAATATGAAGAAAAAACCTGAAAAACGTGGAAAATGAAAAATACATACTATAGGACACAGTTTATGGCGAGAAACCCTGAAAGAGTAGAAAATTAAAAAACTCACACTGAAGGACCCCAAATATGGCAAGAAACCCTGAAAAAAGTAGAAAATTACAAACTGACACTGAAGAACCCCAATTATGGCCAGAAAACCTGAAAAAGTTGGAAAATGAGAAAATCACACTGTAGGACCCAGAATTACGAAAAAACTTGAAAAACGTCCAAAATAATAAAATCACACTGCAGGACCCAGAATATGCCGAGAAACATTGAAAAACATGAAAATTAAAAATTGACACTGTCAGACACAGAATAAGGGAGAAACCATGAAAAAAGTGGAAAATTAAATATTCACACTGCATTACCCAGAATATGGCGAGAAATACTAAAAAACGTGGAAAATTAAAAATTCACACTGAAGGACATGGAATATGGCAAGAAAACCTGAAAAAGTGGAAATGAGAAAATCACACTGTAGGACCCAGAATATGAGAAAAAATCTGAAAAAGGTGGAAAATTAAAAATTCACACTGAAGGATCCGGAATATGGTGAAAAAACCTGAAAAACGAGGAAAATTAAAAACTCACACTGAAGGACCCAGAATATGGCGAGAAACCCTGAAAGAGTAGAAATTTAAAAACTCACACTGAAGGACCCCAAATATGGCGAGAAAACCTGAAAAATGGGGAAAATGAGAATAATCACATTGAGGGACCCAGAATTGGGAAAAAACTTGAAAAACCTCAAAAATGAGAAAATCACACTGCAGGACCCAGAATATGCCTAGATTCCCTGAAAACCTGGAAAATTAAAAATACAAGCTGTAGGACCAAGAATGTGGAGAGAAGCCCTGAAAAAGTAGAAAATTAAAAACTCACACTGAAGGACCCCAAATATGTCGAGAAAACCTGAAAAATTTGGAAAATGAGAAAGTCACACTGTAAGACCCAGAATATGACGAAAAAACCTGAAAAATGTGGAAAATTAAAAATTCACACAGAAGGACCTGGAATATGTCAAGAAAACCTGAAAAATTGGAAATGAGAAAATCACACTGTAGGACCCAGAATATGACGAAAAAACCTGAAAAACGTGGAAAAATAAAAATTCACACTGAAGGACCCAGAATATGGTGAGAATACCTGAAAAACGAGGAAAATTAAAAACTCACACTGAATGACCCAGAATACGGCGAGAAACCATGAAAGAGTAGAAAATTAAAAATTCACACTGACGGACCCCAAATATGGCGAAAAAACCTGAAAAATGAGGAAAATGAGAAAATCACATTGTAAGACCCAGAATATGACGAAAAAACCTGAATAATGTGGAAAATAAAAAATTCACAGTGAAGGACACGGAATATGGCGAGAATACCTGAAAAACGAGGAAAATTAAAAACTCATACTGAAGGACACAGAATATGGCGAGAAACCTTGAAAAAAGTAGAAAATTAAAAATTCACACTGAAAGACCCCAAATATGTCGAGAAAACCTGATAAAGGTGGAAAATGAGAATAATCACACTGTAGGACCCAGAATTGCCAAAAAACTTGAAAAACCATAAAAATGAGAAAATCACACTGCAGGACACAGAATATGCCGAGAAACCCTGAAAACGTGGAAAATTAAAAATTAACACTGAAGGACCTGGAATATGGCAAGAAAACCTGAAAAACGTGGAAATGAGAAAAATCACAGTGTAGGACCCAGAATATGAAGAAAAAACCTGTAAAACTTGAAAAATTAATAATTCACACTGAAGAACCCAGAATATTGTGAGAAAATCTGAAAAACGACGAAAATGAAAAATACACACTGTAGGACCCAGAACATGGCAAGAAACCCTGAAAGAGTAGAAAATTAAAAACTCACACTGAAGGACCCCAAATATGGCAAGAAACCCTGAAAAAAGTAGAAAATTACAAACTGACACTGAAGAACCCCAATTATGGCGAGAAAACATGAAAAAGGTGGAAAATGAGAAAATCACACTGTAGGACCCAGAATTACGAAAAAACTTGAAAATATTGAAAATGAGAAAATCACACTGTAGGACCCAGAATATGCCAAGAAACCCTGAAAACGTGAAAAATTAAAAATACAACATTTAGGACCCAGAATACGGCGAGAAACCCTGAAAAACTTAGAAAATTACAAACTCACACTGAAGGACCCGAAAAATGGCTAGAAAGGCTGAAAAAGGTGGAAAATGAGAAAATCACACTGTAGGACCCAGAATTACGAAAAAACTTGAAAAATGTGGAAAATGAGAAAATCACACTGTAGGACCCAGAATATGCCGAGAAACGCTGAAAAAAGTGAAACATTAAATATTCACACTGTCGGACCAAGAATATTACCAAAAAAAAACCTTAAAAACGTGGAAAATTAAAAATTTACACTGTGGGACCCAGAATATGGCGAGAAACACTGAAAAATGTGGAAAATTAAATTCACACTGTAGGAACCAGAATATGCCGAGAAAACCTGAAAAAGTTTGAAAATGAAAAAATCACACTGTGGGACTGAGAATATGATGAAAAAAAAAACTTAAAAACATGGAAAATTAAAAACTCCCACTGAAAAACCTAGAATATGGCAAGAAACCCTGACAAAGGTGGAAAATGAGAAATTCACACTGTAGGACCCAGAATATGATGATAAACACTGAAAAATATTGAAAAATAAAAATTCACACTATAGGACCAGAATATGGAAAAAAACCTTGAAAAACGTGGAAAATTAAAAATTCACACTGCAGGACCCAGAATATGCTGAGAAAACCTGAAAAAGGTGGAAAATGAGAAAATCACACTGTAGGACGGAGAATTGGGGAAAAAAACTTGAAAAAAGTCAAAAATTGGAAAATCGCACAGTAGGAGCCAGAATATGCCAGAAACCCTGAAAACGTGGAAAATTAAAAATACACGCTGTAGGATTCAAAATATGGCAATAAACCCTGAAAGAAGTAGAAAATTAAAAACTCACACTGAAGGACCCGGAATATGGCGAGAAAACCTGAAAAATGTGGAAAATGAGAAAATCAACCTGTAGGACATAGAAATGCGAAAAAACTTTAAAAAAGTGGAAAATGAGAAAATCACATTGTAGGACCCAGAATATGCCAAGAAACCCTGAAAAACGAGAAAAAATAAAAATATGCTTTTTGGAGCCAGAATATTGCAAGAAACACAGTAAAAAGTAGAAAATTAAAAACTCACACTGAAGGACCCGGAATATGGCAAAAAACCTGAAAAAGGTGGAAAATGAGTATAATCAACTGTAGGACACAGAATAGCGATAAAACTTGAAAAACGTGCCCAGAATATGGCGAGAAATACTGAAAAACGTGGAAAATTAAAAATTCAGACTGAAGGACCTGGAATATGGCAAGAAAACCTAAAAAACGAGGAAATGGGAAAATCACACTGTAGGAGCCAGAATATGCCGAGAAACCTTGAAAAACGTGGAAAATTAAAAATACACTCTGTAGGACCCAGAATATGGCGAGAAACCCTGAAAAAAGTAGAAAATTAAAAACTCACATTGAAGGACCCCGAATATGGCGAGAAAACCTGAAAAAGGTGGAAAATGAGAAAATCACACTGTAGGACCCATAATATTACAAAAAACTTGAAAGAAGTGGAAAATTAAAAATTCACAGTGAAGGACCCAGAATATGGCGAGAAAACCTGAAAAACGAGGAAAATTCAAAATTCACACTGTAGGACCCAGAATATGGCTAGAAAACCTGAAAAAGTTGGAAAATGAGAATAATCACACTGTAGGACCAAGATATGTGAAAAAACTTGAAAATTTTCAAAATTGAGAAAATCACACTGTAGGACCCAGAATATGCTGAGAAACACTGAAAAACGTGGAAAATTAAAAATACACGCTGTAGGACCCATAATATGTCGAGAAACCCTGAAAAATTAGAAATGTAAAAACTCACACTGAAGGACCCCAAATATGGCAAGAAAACATGAAAAAGGTGAAAAAAGAGAAAATCACACTGTAGGACCCAGAAATATGAAAAAACTTGAAAAATGTGGAAAATGAGAAAATCACACTGCAGAAACCAGAATATGCCGAACAACCATGAAAAACCTGAAAATTAAAAATTCACACAGTCGGACACAGAATATGGTGAGAAACCATGAAAAAAGTGGACAATTAAAAATTCACAATTTATTACCCAGATATGGCGAGAAATACTGAAAACCGTGGAAAAAAATTCACACTGAAGGACCTGGAATACGGCAAGTGACCCTGAAAAACAGGGAAATGAGAAAAATCACACAGTAGGACCCAGCATATGGCGAGAAAACCTGAAAAAAGTAGAAAATTAAAAATTCACACTGAAGGACCCCGAATATTGCAAGAAAACCTGAAAAGGGTGGAAAATGAGAATAATCAATCTGTAGGACCCAGCTTATGCCTAGAAACCCTGAAAACGTGGAAAATTAAAAATACATGCTGTAGGACCCAGAATATGGCGTGTAACCCTGAAAAAAGTTGAAAATAACAAACTCACACTGTAGGACCCCAAATATGGCGAGAAACCCTGCAAAAGGTGGAAAATGAGAAAATCACACTGCAGGATCCAGAATATGCCGAGAAAATGTGAAAAACGTGAAAATTGATAATTCACACTAACGGACCCAGAATATGGCGAGAAACACTTAATAAAAAAGTAGGAAATTAAAAACTCACAGTGAAGGAGCCCAAACATGACCAGAAAAACCTGAAAAAGGTGGAAAATGAGAAAATCACACTGTAGGATCCAGAATATGGCAAGAAATCCTGAAAAAAGTAGAAAAATAAAAACTCACACTGAAGGACCCCAAATATGGCAAGAAAACCCGAAAAAGGTGGAAAATGAGAAAATCACACAGTAGGACCCAGAATTACAAAAAAACTTGAAAAAAGTGGAAAATGAGAAAATCACACTGCAGGACCAAGAATATTTAGAGAAATCCTGAAAAACGTGAAAATTAAAAATTCACACTCCAGGACCTAGAATATGCCGAGAAACCCTGAAAAACGTGAAAATTAAAAATTCACATTATCGGACCCAGAATATCGTTAGAAACCCTGAAAAACGTGAAAATTAAAAATTCAACTGAAGGACCCGGAATATGGCGAGAAACCCTGAAAAAAGTAGAAAACTAAAAATTCACACTGAAGTACCCGGAATATGGCGAGAAAACCTGAAAAGGTGGAAAATAAGAATAATCACAGTGTAGGACCCAGAATTGCACAAAAAAAAAACTTGAAAAACATCGTAAATGAGAAAATCACACTGTAGGACCCAGAATATGGCAAGAAACCCTGAGAAACGTGGAAAATTAATAATACACTCTGTAGTACCCAGAATATGGCAAGAAACCCTCAAAAAAGTAGAAAATTAAAAACTCACACTGAAGAACCCCAAATATGGCAAGAAAACCTGAAAAATGTGGAAAATGAGAATAATCACAGATTAGGACCCAGAATTGCGAAAATACTTGAAACATCGTAAATGAGAAAATCACATTTTAGGACCCAGAATATGGCGAGAAACCCTGAGAAACGTAGAAAATTAAAAATACACTCTGTAGCACCGAGAATATGGCAAGAAACCCTCAACAAAGTAGAAAATTAAAAACTCACAATGAAGGACCCCGAATATGGCGAGAAAACCTGAAAGAGGTGGAAAATGAGAATAATCACACTGTAGGACCCAGAATAGCGAAAAAAACATGAAAATCATGGAAAATGAGAAAATCACACTGTAGGACCCAGAATATGGCGAGAAACCCTGAGAAACGTGGAAAATTAAAAATACACTCTGTAGCACCCAGAATATGGCAAGAAACGCTCAAAAAAGTAGAAAATTAAAAACTCACACTGAAGGACCCTGAATATGGCGAGAAAACATGAAAAAGGTAGAAAATGAGAATATTCACACTTTATTACCCAGAATTACAAAAACATGAAAAACATCGAAAATGAGAAAATCACACTGTAGTACCCAGAATATGCCCAGAAACCATGAAAAACGTGGAAAATTAAAAATACACGCTCTAGGACCCAGAATATGGCGAGAAACTTTGAAAAAGAAAATTAAAAATTCACACTGAGGTATCACGAATATGGCGAGAAAACCTGAAAAAGGTGGAAAATGAGAATAATCACACTGTAGGACCCAGAATTGCGAAAAAACTTGAAAAACGTCGAAAATGAGAAAATCACACTGTAGGACCCAGAATATGGCAAGAAAACGTGAAAAAGGTGGAAATTGAGTAAATCACACTTTAAGACCCAGAATTTCGAAAAAACTTGAAAAATGTAGAAAATGAGGAAATCACACTATAGGACCCACAATATGACAAAAAAAACCTGAAAAACGTGGAAAATTAAAAATACACGCTGTAGGACACAGAATATGTCGAGAAACCCTGAAAAATTAGAAAATTAAAACCTCACACTGAAGGACCCTAAATATGGCGAGAGAACCTAAAAAATGTAGAAAATTTAAAATTCACACTAAAGGACCCGGAATATGGCAATAAAACCTGAAAAAAGAGGAAAATTAAAAATTCACACTGAAGGACCCAGAATATGGCAAGAAAACCTGAAAAAAGTAGAAAATTAAAAATTCACACTGTAGGACCCAAAATATGCCGAGAAATGCTGAAAAACGTGAAAATTAAAAATTCACACTGAAGGACCTGGAATATGTGAAGAAAACCTGAAAACCGTGGAAATGAGAACATCACACTGTAGGACCCAGAATATGACGGAAAAACCTGAAAAACGTGGAAAATTAAAAATTCACACTGAAGTACCCGGCATATGGCGAGAAAAACTGAAAAACGAGGAAAATTCAAAAACACACTGTAGGATCCAGAGTAAAGGCGAGAAAACCTGAAAAAGGTGGAAAGTGAGAATTATCACAATGTAGGACCCAGATTTGGAAAAAAAAAAGTTAAAAACATCGAAAATGAGAAAATCACACTGTAGGACCCAGAATATGCCGAGAAACCCTAAAAAAGGTGGAAATTGAGAAAATCACACTTTAGGACCCAGAATTTCGAAAAAACTTGAAAAATGTAGAAAATGAGGAAATCACACTGTAGGACCCACAATATGACGAAAAAAACCTGAAAAACGTGGAAAATTAAAAATACACGCTGTAGGACACAGAATATGTCGAGAAACCCTGAAAAATTAGAAAATTAAAAACTCACACTGAAGGACCCTAAATATGGCGAGAGAACATAAAAAAAGTAGAAAATTAAAAATTCACACTAAAGGACCCGGAATATTGCAATAAAACCTGAAAAAAGAGGAAAATTAAAAATTCACACTGAAGGACGCAGAATAGGGCAAGAAAACCTGAAAAAAGTAGAAAATTAAAAATTCACGCTGTAGGTCCCAGAATATGACGGAAAAACCTGAAAAACGTGGAAAATTAAAAATTCACACTGAAGGACCTGGAATATGTGAAGAAAACCTGAAAAACGTGGAAATGAGAAAATCACACTGTAGGACCCAGAATATGATGGAAAAACCTAAAAAACGTGGAAAATTAAAAATTCACACTGAAGGACCTGGAATATATGAAGAAAACCTGAAAAACATGGAAATGAGAAAATCACACTGTAGGAACCAGAATATGACGGAAAAACCTGAAAAACGTGGAAAATTAAAAATTCACACTGAAGTACCCGGCATATGGCGAGAAAAACTGAAAAATGAGGAAAATTCAAAAACACACTGTAGGATCCAGAATATAGGCGAGAACACCTGAAAAAGGTGGAAAGTGAGAATTATCACAATGTAGGACCCAGATTTGGAAAAAAAAAAAAGTGAAAAACGTCGAAAATGAGAAAAATCACACTGTAGGACCCAGAGTATGCCTAGAAACCCTGAAAAACGAGGAAAATTAAAAATACACGTTGAAGGACACAGAATATGTAGAGAAACACTGAAAAATTAGAAAAGTAAAAAATCACACTGAAGGACCCTAAATATGGCGAGAAAACCTTAAAAAGTTGTAAAATGAGAAAATCACACTGTAGGACGCAGAATTACGAAAAAACTCGAAAAAAGTGGAAAATGAGAAAATCACACTGCAAGACCCAGAATATGCCAGAAACCCTGAAAAATGTAAAAATTAAAAATTCACACTGTATTACCCAGAATATGGCGAGAAATACTGAAAATCGTGGAAAATTAAAATATTCACACTGAAGGAC
>NW_028227353.1:193495-290240 GCF_978045245.1 Mus caroli
TATTTCTCGCCATATCTGGGTAATAAATTGTGAATTTTTAATTGTCCACTTTTTTCATGGTTTCTCACCATATTCTGTGTCCGACTGTGTGAATTTTTAATTTTCAGGTTTTTCATGGTTGTTCGGCATATTCTGGTTTCTGCAGTGTGATTTTCTCATTTTCCACATTTTTCAAGTTTTTTCATATTTCTGGGTCCTACAGTGTGATTTTCTCTTTTTTCACCTTTTTCATGTTTTCTTGCCATATTTGGGGTCCTTCAGTGTGAGTTTTTACATTTCTAATTTTTCAGGGTTTCTCGACATATTATGGGTCCTACAGCGTGTATTTTTAATTTTCCACGTTTTTCAGTGTTTCTCAGCATATTCTGGGTCCTACAGTGTGATTTTCTCAATTTTGAAAATTTTCAAGTTTTTTCACATATCTTGGTCCTACAGTGTGATTATTCTCATTTTCCAACTTTTTCAGGTTTTCTAGCCATATTCTGGGTCCTACAGTGTGAATTTTGAATTTTCCTCGTTTTTCAGGTTTTCTCGCCATATTCTGGGTCCTTCACTGTGAATTTTTAATTTTCCACTTCTTTCAAGTTTTTTGTAATATTATGGGTCCTACAGTGTGATTTTCTCATTTTCCACCTTTTTCAGGTTTTCTCGCCATATTCGGGGTCCTTCAATGTGAGTTTTTAATTTTCTACTTTTTTCAGGGTTTCTCGCCATATTCTGGGTCCTACAGAGTGTATTTTTAATTTTCCACGTTTTTCAAGGTTTCTCGGCATATTCTGGCTCCTACAGTGTGATTTTCCCATTTCCTCGTTTTTTAGGTTTTCTTGCCATATTCCAGGTCCTTCAGTCTGAATTTTTAATTTTCCACGTTTTTCAGTATTTCTCGCCATATTCTGGCACGTTTTTCAAGTTTTATCGCTATTCTGTGTCCTACAGTTGATTATACTCATTTTCCACCTTTTTCAGGTTTTTTGCCATATTCCGGGTCCTTCAGTGTGAGTTTTTAATTTTCTACTTTTTACTGTGTTTCTTGCAATATTCTGGCTCCAAAAAGCATATTTTTATTTTTTCTCGTTTTTCAGGGTTTCTTGGCATATTCTGGGTCCTACAATGTGATTTTCTCATTTTCCACTTTTTTAAAGTTTTTTCGCATTTCTATGTCCTACAGGTTGATTTTCTCATTTTCCACATTTTTCAGGTTTTCTCGCCATATTCCGGGTCCTTCAGTGTGAGTTTTTAATTTTCTACTTCTTTCAGGGTTTATTGCCATATTTTGAATCCTACAGCGTGTATTTTTAATTTTCCACGTTTTCAGGGTTTCTGGCATATTCTGGCTCCTACTGTGCGATTTTCCAATTTTTGACTTTTTTCAAGTTTTTTTCCCCAATTCTCCGTCCTACAGTGTGATTTTCTCATTTTCCACCTTTTTCAGGTTTTCTCAGCATATTCTGGGTCCTGCAGTGTGAATTTTTAATTTTCCACGTTTTTCAAGGTTTTTTTCCATATTCTGGTCCTATAGTGTGAATTTTTATTTTTCAATATTTTTCAGTGTTTATCATCATATTCTGGGTCCTACAGTGTGAATTTCTCATTTTCCACCTTTGTCAGGGTTTCTTGCCATATTCTAGGTTTTTCAGTGGGAGTTTTTAATTTTCCATGTTTTTAAGTTTTTTTTTTTCATCATATTCTCAGTCCCACAGTGTGATTTTTTCATTTTCAAACTTTTTCAGGTTTTCTCGGCATATTCTGGTTCCTACAGTGTGAATTTAATTTTCCACATTTTTCAGTGTTTCTCGCCATATTCTGGGTCCCACAGTGTAAATTTTTAATTTTCCACGTTTTTAAGGTTTTTTTTTGGTAATATTCTTGGTCCGACAGTGTGAATATTTAATGTTTCACTTTTTTCAGCGTTTCTCGGCATATTCTGGGTCCTACAGTGTGATTTTCTCATTTTCCACATTTTTCAAGTTTTTTCGTAATTCTGGGTCCTACAGTGTGATTTTCTCATTTTCCACCTTTTTCAGCCTTTCTAGCCATTTTTCGGGTCCTTCAGTGTGAGTTTGTAATTTTCTAAGTTTTTCAGGGTTTCTCGCCGTATTCTGGGTCCTAAATGTTGTATTTTTAATTTTTCACGTTTTCAGGGTTTCTTGGCATATTCTGGGTCCTACAGTGTGATTTTCTCATTTTCAATATTTTCAAGTTTTTTCGTAATTCTGGGTCCTACAGTGTGATTTTCTCATTTTCCACCTTTTTCATGTTTTCTCGCCATAATTGGGGTTCTTCAGTGTCAGTTTGTAATTTTCTACTTTTTTCAGGGTTTCTTGCCATATTTGGGGTCCTTCAGTGTGAGTTTTTAATTTTCTACTCTTTCAGGGTTTCTTGCCATGTTCTGGGTCCTACAGTGTGTATTTTTCATTTTCGTCGTTTTTCAGATTTTCTCACAATATTCTGGGTTCTTCAGTGTGAATTATTAATTTTTCAAGTTTTACAGGTTTTTTCTTCATATTCTGGGTCCTACACTGTGATTTTTCTCATTTCCACGTTTTTCAGGTTTTCTTGCCATATTCCAGGTCCTTCAGTGTTAATTTTTAATTTTCCACGTTTTCAGGGTTTCTCGGCATATTCTGTGTCCTGCAGTGTGATTTTCTCATTTTTATGGTTTTTCAAGTTTTTTGGCAATTCTGGTCCTACAGTGTGATTATTCTCATTTTCCACCTTTATCAGGTTTTCTCGACATATTTGGGGTCTTTCAGTGTGAATTTTTAATTTTCTACTTTTTTCAAGGTTTCTCGCCATATTCTGTGTCCTTCAGTATGAGTTTTTAATTTTCCTCGTTTTTCAGGTATTCTCGCCATATTCCGTGTCCTTCACTGTGAATTTTTTATTTTCCACATTATTCAGGTTTTTTCGTCATATTCTGGGTCTTACAATGTGATTTTCTCATTTTCCTCATTTTTCAGGTTTTTTCGCCATATTTGGGGTCCGTCAGTGTGAATTTTTAATTTTCTACTCTTTCATGGTTTCTCGCCGTATTCTGGGTCATTCAGTGTGAGTTTTTAATTTTCCTCGTTTTTCAGGTATTCTCACCATATTCTGGGTCCTTCAGTGTGAATTTTTATTTTTCCACGTTTTTCAGGTTTTTTCGTCATATTCTGGGTCCTACAGTGTGATTTTCTCATTTCCAATTTTTCAGGTTTTCTTGACATATTCCAGGTCCTTCTGTGTGAATTTTTAATTTTCCACATTTTTCAGGTTTTTTCGTCATATTCTGGGTCTTACAGTGTGACTTTCTCATTTTCCAAATTTTTCAGGTTTTCTCGACATATTTGGGGTCCTTCAGTGTGAGTTTTTAATTTTCTACTTTTTCAGGGCTTCTCTCCACATTCTTGGTCCTACAGCTTGTATTTTTAATTTTCCAGGTTTTCAGGGAATCTAGGCATATTCTGGGTCCTGCAGTGTGATTTTCTCATTTTTGAGGTTTTTCAAGTTTTTTCCCAATTCTGGGTCCCTCAATGTGATTATTCTCATTTTCCCCATTTTTCAGGTTTTCTCGCCATATTTGGGGTCCTTCAGTGTGAGTTTTTAAATTTCTACTCTTTCAGGGTTTCTCGCCATATTCTGGGTCCTTCAGTGTGAGTTTTTAATTTTCCTCGTTTTTCAGGTTTTTTCACCATATTCCGGATCCTTCAGTGTGAATTTTTAATTTTCCACCTTTTTCAGATTTTTTCTCATATTCTGGGTCCTACAGTGTGATTTTCTCATTTCCACTTTTTCAGGTTTTCTTGCCATATTCCATGTCCTTCAGTGTGAATTTTTAATTTTCCACGTTTTTTAGTATTTCTCGCCATATTCTGGGTAATGCAGTGTGAATATTTAATTTTCCACTTTTTTCATGGTTTCTCCCTTATTCTGTGTCTGACAGTGTCAATTTTTAATTTTCATGTTTTTCAATGTTTCTCGGCATATTCTGGGTCCTGCAGTGTGATTTTATTATTTTGGACGTTTTTCAAGTTTTTTCGTAATTCTGGGTCCTACAGTGTGATTTTCTCATTTTCCAACTTTTTCAGGTTTTCTGGCCATAATTGGGGTTCTTCAGTGTCAGTTTGTAATTTTCTACTTTTTTCAGGGTTTCTTGCCATATTTGGGGTCCTTCAGTGTGAGTTTTTTAATTTTCTACTCTTTCAGGGTTTCTCGCCATAAACTGTGTCCTATAGTATGTATTTTTCATTTTCCACGTTTTTCAGGTTTTTTCTTCATATTCTGGGTCCTACACTGTGATTTTCTCATTTCCACGTTTTCAGGTTTTCTTGCCATATTCCAGGTCCTTCAGTGTGGATTTTTAATTTTCCACGTTTTTCAGTATTTCTCCCCATATTATGGGTAATACAGTGTGAATTTTAATTATCCACTTTTTTTCATGGTTTCTCGCCATATTCTGTGTCCAACAGTGTGAGTTTTTAATTTTCACGTTTTTCAGTGTTTCTTGAAATATTCTGGGTCCTGCAGTGTGATTTTCTTATTTTCCACCTTTTTCAGGTTTTCTCCCCATATTTGGGGTCCTTCAGTGTCAGTTTGTATTTTTCTACTTTCTTCAGGGTTTCTCACCATATTCTGGATCCTACAGTGTGATTTTCTCATTTTCCACCTTTTTCAGGTTTTCTCGCCATGTTTGGGCTCCTTCACTGTGAGATTTTAATTTTCTACTTTTTTATTAACTTTTTCTCGCCATATTCTGGGTCCGTTAGTGTGAATTTTTAATTTTCACGTTTTTCACATTTTCTCGGCATATTCTGGGTCCTGAAATGTGATTTTCTCATTTTGCACCTTTTTCAGGGTTTCTCGCCATATTTGGGGTCCTACAGTGTGAGTTTGTAATTTTGAACTTTTTTCAGGGTTTCTCGCCATATTCTGGGTCCTACAGCTTGTATTTTTAATTTTCCACGTTTTCAGGGTTTCTGGGCAAAATCTGGGTCCTACAGTGTGATTATTCTCATTTTCCACCTTTTTCAGGTTTTCTCACCATATTCGGGGTCCTTCAGTGTGAATTTTTAATTTTCTACTTTTTTCAGGTTTTCTCGCCATATTCTGGGTCCTACAGCATGTTTTTTTTTAATTTTACACGTTTTCAGGGTTTCTGGGCATAATCTGGGTCCTACAGTGTGATTATTCTCATTTTCCACCTTTTTCAGGTTTTCAAACCATATTCGGGGTCTTTCAGTGTGAATTTTTAATTTTCTACTTTTTTCAGGTTTTCTCGCCATATTCTGTGTCCTTCAGTGTGAGTTTTTTATCTTCCTCCTTTTTCAGGTTTTTCGCCATATTCCGGGTCCTTCCGTGTGATATTTTAATATTTTATCTTTTTCAGGTTTTTTCGTCATATTCTGGGTCGTACTGTGTGATTTTCTCATTTCCATGTTTTTTCAGGGTCTCTTGCCGTATTCCAGGTCCTTCAGTGTGAACTTTTTCCCACGGTTTTCAGTATTTCTCTCCATATCTGGGTAATGAAGTGTGAATTTTTAATTGTCCAGTCTTTTCATGGTTTCTCACCATATTCTGTGTCCAATAGTGTGAATTTTTAATATTCAGGTTTTTCATGGTTGTTCGGCATATTCTGGTTTCTCCAGTGTGATTTTCTCATTTTCCACGTTTTTCAAGTTTTTCCGTATTTTGGGTCCTACAAGTGTGATTTTCTCATTTTCGATGTTTTTCATGTTTTTGTAATTCTGGGTAATACAGTGTGATTATTCTCATTTTCTACCTTTTTCATGTTTTCGCGCCATATTCGGGATCCTTCAGTGTGAGTTTTTAATTTTCTACTTTGTTGAGGGTTTCTTGCCATATTCTCAGTGCTACAGAGTGTATTTATAATTTTCCACGTTTCTCAGGGTTTCTCCCCATATTCTGGGTCCTAAAATGTGATTTTCTCATTTACGACATTTTTCAAGTATTTTCGGAATTCTGGTTCCTACACTGTGATTATTCTCATTTACGACATTTTTCAGGTTTTCTTGCCATATTTGAGGTCCTTAAGTGTGAGTTTTTAATTTTCTACTTTTATGAGGGTTTCTTGCCATATTCTGGGTACTACAGAGTGTATTATTAATTTTCCACCTTTCTCAGGGTTTCTTGCCATATTCTGGGTCCTACAGTGTCTGTCTGTCTCTCTGTGTGTCTGATCCCCTGGAACTGTAGATGGGCCACCATATAGTTGCTGGTAGTTGATCCCAGGTTCTCTGGAAGAGGAGACAATGCTGTTAATTGTTGAGCCCTTTCAGTGGCTCCACCTATCTTTAAATTTTTAGAAGTATATGTTAGGCTGTGTTTATGTACATCATATGCAGACCATAAGAGGGATTTAGATTCTCCAGGATCTGACACCCTCTTCTGGAGTGTCTGAAGACAACTACAATGTACTTATATCTAATAAATAAATAAATAAATAAATAAATAAATAAATAAATAAACATTATTTTAAAAGGATAAGAAAGAAAGAAAGACCAGGCAGGCCTGCCCTCCTTATCTCTGTCTGTCTGTCTGTCTGATCCCCTGGAACTGGAGATGGGCCACCATAATGTTGATGGTAGTTGATCCCATGTTCTCTGGAAGAAGAGACAATGCTGTTAATTGTTGAGCCCTTTCAGTGGCCCCACCCATCTTTAAATTTTTAGAAGTACATGTGAGGCTCTGTTTATGTACATCATATGCAGACCATAAGAGGGATTTAGATTCTCCAGAAGATGACACCCTCTTCTAGAGTGTCTGAACACAGCTACAGTGTACTTATATCTAATAAATACATAAATAAATAAATAAATAAATATTTTTTTTTAGTATAAGAAAGAAAGAATGACCAGGCAGGCCTCCATCCTTATCTCTGTCAGTCTGTCTGTCTGTCTCTCTGAACCCTTGGAACTGGAGATGGGCCACCATATAGTTTCTGTTAGTTGATCCCAGGTTCTCTGGAAGAGGAGACATTGCTGTTAATTGTTGAGCCCTTTCAGTGGCTCCACCTATCTTTAAATTTTTAGAAGTATATTTTAGGCTGTGTTTATGTATATCATATGCAGACCATAAGAGGGATTTAGATTCTCCAGAATTTGACACCCTCTTCTGGAGTGTCTGAAGACAACTACAGTGTACTTATATCTAATAAATACATAAATAAATAAATAAATAAATAAATAAATAAATAAATAAACATTATTTTAAAACGAAAAGAAATAAAGAAAGACCAGGCAGGCCTGCCATCCTTATCTCTGTCTGTCTGTCTGTCTGTCTGTCTGAACCCCTGGAACTGGAGATGGGCCACCATATAGTTGCTGGTAGTTGATCCCAGGTTCTCTGGAAGAAGAGACAATGCTGTTAATTGTGAGCCCTTTCAGTGGCCCCACCCATCTTAAATTTTTAGAAGTGTATGTGAATCTGTGTTTATGTCCATCATATGCAGACCATAAGAGGGATTTATATTCTCCAGAATCTGACACCCTCTTCTAGAGTGTCTGAAGACAACTACAGTGTACTTATATCTAATAAATACATAAATAAATAAATAAACATTTTTTAAAAAGGATAAGAAAGAAAGAAAAACCAGGGAGGCCTGCCACCCTTGTCTGTCTGTCTCTTTGTCTGCCTGATCCCCTGGAACTGGAGATGGGCCACCATATAGTTGCTGGTAGTTGATCCCAGTTCTCTGGAAGAGGAGACAATGCTGTTAATTTTTGAGCCCTTTCAGTGGCCCCCCACATCTTTAAATTTTTAGAAGTATATGTGAGGCTGTGTTTATGTACATCATATGCAGACCATAAGAGGGATTTAGATTCTCCAGAATCTGACACCCTCTTCTGGAGTGTCTGAAGACAGCTACAGTGTACTTTTATATAATAAATAAATAAATAAATAAATAAATAAATAAATAAATAAACATTTTTTAAAAAGGATAAGAAAGAAAGTAAAAACAGGCAGGCCTGCAATACTTGTCTGTCTGTCTGTCTGTCTGTCTGATCCCCTGGAACTGGAGATGGGCCACCATATAGTTGCTGCTAGTTGATCCAGGTTCTCTGGTATAGGAGACAATGCTGTTAATTGTTGAGCCGTTTCAGTGGCCCCACACATCTTTAAATTTTTAGAAGTATATGTGAGGCTGTGTTTATGTACATCATATGCAGACCATAAGAGGGATTTAGATTCTCCAGAATATGACACCCTCTTCTGAAGTGCCTGAAGACAGCTACAGTGTACTTATATCTAATAAATACATATATAAATAAATAAACATTTTTAAAATGTATAAGAAAGAAAGAAAAACCAGGTAGGCCTGCAATCATTGTCTGTCTGTCTCTATGTATGTCTCTCTGATCCCCTGGAACTGGAATTGGGCCACAATATAGTTGCTGGTAGTTGATCCCAGGTCCTCTGGAAGAGGAGATAATGCTGTTAATTGTTGAGCCCTTTCAGTGGCCCCACCCATCTTTAAATTTTTAGAAGTATATGTGAGGCTCTGTTTATGTACATCATATGCAGACCATAAGAGGGATTTAGATTCTCCAGAAGATGACACCCTCTTCTAGAGTGTCTGAAGACAGCTACAGTGTACTTATATCTAATAAATACATAAATAAATAAATAAATAAATAAATAAATATTTTTTTAAAAGCATAAGAAAGAAAGAATGACCAGGCAGGCCTCCATCCTTATCTCTGTCAGTCTGTCTGTCTGTCTCTCTGATCCCTTGGAACTGGAGATGGGCCACCATATAGTTTCTGTTAGTTGATCCCAGGTTCTCTGGAGGAGGAGACATTGCTGTTAATTGTTGAGCCCTTTCAGTGGCTCCACCTATCTTTAAATTTTTAGAAGTATATTTTAGGCTGTGTTTATGTACATCATATGCAGACCATAAGAGGGATTTAGATTCTCCAGAATTTGACACCCTCTTCTGGAGTGTCTGAAGACAACTACAGTGTACTTATATCTAATAAATAAATAAATAAATAAATAAATAAATAAATAAATAAATAAACAAAAATTATTTTAAAAGGATAAGAAAGAAAGAAAGAAAGACCAGGCAGGCCTGCCATTCTTATCTCTGTCTGTCTGTCTGTCTGTCTGATCCCCTGGAACTGGAGATGGGCCACCATATAGTTGCTGGTAGTTGATCCCAGGTTCTCTGGAAGAAGAGACAATGCTGTTAATTGTGAGCCCTTTCAGTGGCCCCACCCATCTTAAATTTTTAGAAGTGTATGTGAATCTGTGTTTATGTCCATCATATGCAGACCATAAGAGGGATTTATATTCTCCAGAATCTGACACCCTCTTCTGGAGTGTCTGAAGACAGCTACAGTGTATTTATATCTAATAAATACATAAATAAATAAATAAATAAATAAATAAATAAATAAATAAATAAACATTTTTTAAAAAGGATAAGAAAGAAAGAAAAACCAGGGAGGCCTGCCACCCTTGTCTGTCTGTCTCTTTGTCTGCCTGATCCCCTGGAACTAGAGATGGGCCACCATATAGTTGCTGGTAGTTGATCCCAGGTTCTCTGGTAGAGGAGACAATGCTGTTAATTTTAGAGCCCCTTCAGTGGCCCCACACATCTTTAAATTTTTAGAAGTATATGTGAGGCTGTGTTTATGTACATCATATGCAGACCATATGAGGGATTTAGATTCTCCAGAATCTGACACCCTCTTCTGGAGTGTCTGAAGACAGCTAGAGTGTACTTATATATGATAAATAAATAAATAAATAAATAAATAAATAAATAAACATTTTTAAAAAGGATAAGAAAGAAAGTAAAACCAGGCAGGCCTGCAATCCTTGTCTGTCTGTCTGTCTGTCTGTCTGATCCCCTGGAACTTGAGATGGGCCACCATATAGTTGCTGCTAGTTGATCCCAGGTTCTCTGGTAGAGGAGACAATGCTGTTAATTGTTGAGCCGTTTCAGTGGCCCCACACATCTTTAAATTTTTAGAAGTATATGTGAGGCTGTGTTTATGTACATCATATGCAGACCATAAGAGGGATTTAGATTCTCCAGAATATGACACCCTCTTCTGAAGTGCCTGAAGACAGCTACAGGGTACTTATATCTAATAAATACATATATAAATAAATAAACATTTTTAAAATGTATAAGAAAAAAAGAAAAACCAGGCAGGCCTGCAATCCTTGTCTGTCTGACTGTATGTATGTCTGTCTGATCCCTGGAACTGGAATTTGGCCAAAATATAGTTGCTGGTAGTTGATCCCAGGTCCTCTGGAAGAGGAGACAATGCTGTTAATTGTTGAGCCCTTCAGTTTCCCCACACATCTTTAAATTTTTAGAAGTATATCTGAGGCTGTGTTTATGTACATCATATGCAGACCATAAGAGGGATTTAGATTCTCCAGACTCTGACACCCTCTTCTGGAGAGTCTGAAGATAGCTACAGTGTACTTATATCTAATAAATAAATAAATAAATAAATAAATAAATAAATAAATAAACATTTTTAAAAAGTATAAGAAAGAAAGAAAGACCAGGCAGCCCTGCCACCTTGTCTGTCTGTCTGTCTGTCTGTCTATCTGTCAGATCCCCTGGAACTGGAGATGGGCCACCATATAGTTGCTGGTAGTTGATCCCAGGTTCTCTGGAAGAGGAGACAATGCTGTGAATTGTTGAGCCCTTTCAGTGGCCCCACACAACTTTAAATTTTTAGAAGTATATGTGAGGCTGTGTTCATGTACATCATATGCAGACCATAAGAGGGATATAGATTCTCCAGAATCTGACACCCTCTTCTGGAGAGTCTGAAGACAGCTACAGTGTACTTATATCTAATAAATACATTAATAAATAAATGAATAAATGAATAAATAAATAAATAAACATTTTTTAAAAAGGATAAGAAAGAAAGAAAAATCAGGCAGGCCTGCCATCTTTATCTCTGTCTGTCTGTCTGTCTGTCTTATCCCCTGGAACTTGAGATGGGCCACCATATAGTTGCTGGTTGTTGATCCCACGTTCTCTGTAAGAAGAGACAATGGTGTTAATTGTTGAGCCCTTTCAGTGGGCCCACCCATCTTTTAATTTTTAGAAGTATATGTGAGGCTGTGTTTATGTACATCATATGCAGACCATAAGAGGGATTTAGATTCTCCAGAAGATGACACCCTCTTCTAGAGTGTCTGAAGACAGCTACAGTGTACTTATATCTAATAAATAAATAAATAAATAAATAAATAAATAAATAAATAAATAAATAAATATTTTTTAAAAAGTATAAGAAATAAAGAAAGACCAGGCAGGCCTCCATCCTTATCTCTGTCACTCTGTCTGTCTGTCTGTCTGATCCCTTGGAACTGGAGATGGTCCACCATATAGTTGCTGTTAGTTGATCCCAGGTTCTCTGGAAGAGGAGACAATGCTGTTAATTGTTGAGCCCTTTCAGTGGCTCCACCTATCTTAAATTTTTAGAAGTATATGTTAGGCTCTGTTTATGTACATCATATGCAGACCATAAGAGGGATTTAGATTCTCCAGAATTTGACACCCTCTTCTGGAGTGTCTGAAGACAACTACAGTGTGCTTATATCTAATAAATACATAAATAAATAAATAAATAAATAAATAAATAAATAAATAAACAAACATTATTTTAAAAGGATAAGAAAGAAACAAAGACTAGGCAGGCCTGCCGTCCTTATCTCTGTCTGTCTGTCTGTGTGTTTGTCTGTCTGATCCCCTGGAACTGGAGATGGGCCACCTTATAGTTGCTGGTAGTTGATCCCAGGTTCTCTGGAAGAAGAGACAATGCTGTTAATTGTTGAGCCCTTTCAGTGGCCCCACCCATCTTAAATTTTTAGAAGTGTATGTGAATCTGTGTTTTTGTCCATCTTATGCCGACCATAAGAGGGATTTAGATTCTCCAGAATATGACACCCTCTTCTAGAGTGTCTGAAGACAGCTACAGTGTACTTATATCAAATAAATACATAAATAAATACATAAACATTTTTTAAAAAGGATCAGAAAGAAAGAAAAACCAGGGAGGCCTACCACCCTTGTCTGTCTGTCTCTTTGTCTGCCTGATCCCCTGGAACTGGAAATGGACCACCATATAGTTGCTGGTAGTTGATCCCAGGTTCTCTGGAAGAGGAGACAATGCTGTTAAATGTTGAGCCCTTTCAGTGGCCCCACCCATCTTTAAATTTTTAGAAGTATATGTGAGGCTGTGTTCATGTACATCATATGTAGACACCCTCTTCTGGAGAGTCTGAAGACAGCTATAGTGTACTTATATCTAATAAATACATAAATAAATAAATAAATGAATAAATGAATAAATAAATAAATAAACATTTTTTAAAAAGGATAAGAAAGAAAGAAAAATCAGGCAGGCCTGCAATCCTTATCTCTGTCTGTCTCTCTGTCTGTCTTATCCCCTGGAACTTGAGATGGGCCACCATATAGTTGCTGGTAGTTGATCCCACGTTCTCTGGAAGAAGAGACAATGCTGTTAATTGTTGAGCCCTTTCAGTGGGCCAACCCATCTTTTAATTTCTAAAAGTATATGTGAGGCTGTGTTTATGTACATCATATTCAGATTATAAGAGGATTTAGATTCTCCAGAATCTGACACCCTATACTGGAGTGTCTGAAGACAGCTACAGTGTACTTATATCTAATAAATACATAAATAAATAAATAAATAAATAAATAAACATTTTTGAAAAAGGATAAGAAAGATAGTAAGACCAGGCAGGCCTGCCATCCTTATCTCTGTCTGTCTGTCTGTCTGTCTGATCCCCTAGAACTGGAGATGGGATACCATAAAGTTGCTGGTAGTTGATCCCAGGTTCTCTGGAAGAGGAGACAATGCTGTTAATTGTTGAGCCCTTTCAGTGGCCCCACACTTCTTTAAATATTTAGAAGTATATGTGAGGCTGTGTTTATGTACATCATATTCAGATTATAAGAGGATTTAGATTCTCCAGAATCTGACACCCTATACTGGAGTGTCTGAAGACAGCTACAGTGTACTTATATCTAATAAATACATAAATAAATAAATAAATAAATAAATAAATAAATAAATAAATAAATAAACATTTTTGAAAAAGGATAAGAAAGAAAGTAAGACCAGGCAGGCCTGCCATCCTTATCTCTGTCTGTCTGTCTGTCTGTCTGATCCCCTAGAACTGGAGATGGGCTACCATAAAGTTGCTGGTAGTTGATCCCAGGTTCTCTGGAAGAGGAGACAATGCTGTTAATTTTTGAGCCCTATCAGTGGCCCTACCCATCTTTAAATATTTAGAAGTATATGTGAGGCTGTGTTTATGTACATCATATGCAGACCATAAGAGGGATTTAGATTCTCCAGAATCTGACACCCTCTTCTGGAGTGTCTGAAGACAGCTACATTGTACTTATATCTAATAAATACATAAATAAATAAATTAATAAATAAATAAATAAATAAATAAACATTTTTTAAAAAGGATAAGAAGGAAAGTAAGGCAAGGCAGGCCTGCCATCCTTATCTATGTCTGTCTGTCTGTCTGTCTGACTGATCCTCTGGAACTGGAGATGGGCCACCATATAGTTGCTGGTAGTTGATCCCAGGTTCTCTGGAAGAGGAGACAATGCTGTTAATTGTTGAGCCCTCTCAGTGGCCCCACACATCTTAAATTTTTAGAAGTATATGTGAGGCTGTGTTTATGTACATCATATGCAGACCATAAGAGGGATTTAGATTCTCCAGAATCTGACACCCTCTTTTGGAGTGTCTGTACAGCTATAGTGTACTTATATCTAATAAATAAATAAATAAATAAATAAATAAATAAATAAATAAATAAACAAACATTTTTTTAAAAAAAAGGATAAGAAGAAAGAAAGACCAGGCAGGCTTGCCATCCTTATCACTGTCTGTCTGTCTGTCTGTCTGATCCCTGGAACTGGAGATGGACCACCATATAGTTGCTGGTAGTTGATCCCAGGTTCTCTATAAGAGGAGACAATGCTGTTAATTGTTGAGCCCTTTCAGTGGCCGCACACATCTTATAATTTTTAGAAGTATATGTTAGGCTGTGTTTATGTACATCATATGCAGACCATAAGAGGGATTTAGATTCTCCAGAATCTGACACCCTCTTCTGGAGTGTCTGAACAGCTAGAGTGTACTTTTATCTAATAAATACATAAATAAATAAATAAATAAATAAATAAATAAATAAATAAATAAACATTTTTTAAAAAGTATAAGAAATAAAGACCAGGCAGGCCTGCCATCCTTATCTCTGTCTCTCTGTCTGTCTGTCTGTCTGATCCACTGGAACTGGAGATGGGCCACCATAAGGTGCTGGTAGTTTATCCCAGGTTCTCTGAAAGAGGAGACTATGCTGTTAATTGTTGAGCCCTCTCAGTGGCCCCACCCATCTTTAAATTTTTAGAAGTATATGTGAGGCTGTGTTTATGTACATCATATGCAGACCATAAGAGGGATTTAGATTCTCCAGAATCTGACACCCTCTTCTGGAGTGTCTGAAGACAGCTACAGTGTACTTATATCTAATAAATACATAAATAAATATATAAATAAACATTTTTTAAAAAGGATAAGAAAGAAAGAAAGACCAGGCAAGCCTGCCATCCTTATCACTGTCTCTATGTCTGTCTGTCTGATCCCCTGGAACTGGAGATGGGCCACCATATAGTTGCTGGTATTTTATCCCAGGTACTCTGGAAGAGGAGACAATGCTATTAATTGTTGAGGTTTTAGAGTGGCCCCACCCTTCTTTAAATTTTTAGAAGTATATGTGAGGCTGTGTTTATGTACATCATATGCAGACCATAAGAGGGATTTAGATTCTCCAGAATCTGACACCCTCTTCTGGAGTGTCTGAACAGCTAGAGTGTACTTATTTCTACTAAATACATAAATGAATAAATAAATAAATAAATAAATAAACAAACATTTTTTAAAAAAGATAAGACAGAAAGAAAGACCTGGCACGCCTGCCATCCATATCTCTGTCTGTTTGCCTTCTGTCTGTCTATCTGATCTCTGGGAACTGGAGATGGGCCACGAATAGTTGCTGGTAGTTGATCCCATGTTCTCTGGAAGTGGAGTCAGTGCTGTTAATTGTTGAGCCCTTTCAGTGGCCCCACCCATCTTTAACTTTTTAGAAGTATAT
Organism: Mus caroli; assembly: GCF_978045245.1. Taxonomy (NCBI): domain Eukaryota; kingdom Metazoa; phylum Chordata; class Mammalia; order Rodentia; family Muridae; genus Mus; species Mus caroli. The sequence continues at coordinate 208,676 of NW_028227353.1, forward strand.
GTGAGGCTGTGTTTATGTACATCATATGCAGACCATAAGAGGGATTAAGTTTCTCCAGAATCTGACACCCTCTTCTGGAGTGTCTGAAGACAGCTACAGTGTACTTATATATAATAAATACATAAGTAAATAAATAAATAAATAAACATTTTTTAAAAAGTATAAGAAAGAAAGAACAGGCAGGCCTGCCATCCTTATCTCTGTCTGTCTGTCTGTCTGTCTGATCCCCTGGAACTGGAGATGGGCTACCATAAAGTTGCTGGTAGTTGATCCCAGGTTCTCTGGAAGAGGAGACAATGCTGTTAATTTTTGAGCCCTATCAGTGGCCCTACCCATCTTTAAATATTTAGAAGTATATGTGAGGCTGGATTATGTACATCATATGCAGACCATAAGAGGGATTTAGATTCTCCAGAATCTGACACCCTCTTCTGGAGTGTCTGAAGACAGCTACAGTGTACTTATATCTAATAAATACATAAATAAATAAATAAATAAATAAATAAATAAACATTTTTTAAAAAAGGTAAGAAGGAAAGTAAGTCCAGGCAGGCCTGCCATCCTTATATATGTCTGTCTGTCTGTCTGTCTGTCTGATCCTCTGGAACTGGAGATGGGCCACCATATAGTTGCTGGTAGTTGATCCCAGGTTCTCTGGAAGATGAGACAATGCTGCTAATTTTTGAGCCCTTTCAGTGGCCCCACCCATTTTTAATTTTTAGAAGTATATGTGATGCTGTGTTTATGTACATCATATTCAGACCATAAGAGGGATTTAGATTCTCTAGAATCTGTCACCCTCTTCTGGAGTGTCTGAAGACGGCTACAGTGTACTTATATCTAATAAATACATAAATAAATAAATAAATAAATAAATAAATAAATAAATAAACATTTTTTAAAAAGTATAAGAAATAAAGAAAGACCAGGCAAGCCAGCCATCCTTATCTCTGTCTCTCTGTCTGTCTGTCTGTCTGATCCACTGGAAATGGAGATGGGCCACCATAAGGTGCTGGTAGTTTATCCCAGGTTCTCTGAAAGAGGAGACAATGCTGTTAATTGTTGAGCCCTCTCAGTGGCCCCACACATCTTTAAATTTTTAGAAGTATATATGAGGCTGTGTTTATGTACATCATATGCAGACCATAAGAGGGATTTAGATTCTCCAGAATCTGACACCCTCTTTTGGAGTGTCTGTACAGCTATAGTGTACTTATATCTAATAAATAAATAAATAAATAAATAAATAAATAAACAAACATTTTTTTTTTAAAAAGGATAAGAATAAAGAAAGACCATGCAGGCCGGCCATCCTTATCACTGTCTGTCTGTCTGTCTGTCTGATCCCTGGAACTGGAGATGGAACACCATATAGTTGCTGGTAGTTGATCCCAGGTTCTCTATAAGAGGAGACAATGCTGTTAATTGTTGAGCCCTTTCAGTGGCCGCACACATCTTATAATTTTTAGAAGTATATGTGAGGCTGTGTTTATGTACATCATATGCAGACCATAAGAGGGATTTAGATTCTCCAGAATCTGACACCCTCTTCTGGAGTGTCTGAACAGCTAGAGTATACTTTTATCTAATAAATACATAAATAAATAAATAAATAAATAAATAAACATTTTTTAAAAAGTATAAGAAATAAAGACCAGGCAGGCCTGCCATCCTTTTCTCTGTCTCTCTGTCTGTCTGTCTGTCTGATCCACTGGAACTGGAGATGGGCCACCATAAGGTGCTGGTAGTTTATCCCAGGTTCTCTGAAAGAGGAGACTATGCTGTTAATTGTTGAGCCCTCTCAGTGACCCCACCCATCTTTAAATTTTTAGAAGTATATGTGAGGCTGTGTTTATGTACATCATATGCAGACCATAAGAGGGATTTAGATTCTCCAGAATCTGACACCCTCTTCTGGAGTGTCTGAAGACAGCTACAGTGTACTTATATCTAATAAATACATAAATAAATATATAAATAAACATTTTTTTAAAAGGATAAGAAAGAAATAAAGACCAGGCAGGCCTGCCATCCTTATCACTGTCTCTATGTCTGTTTGTCTGATCCCCTGGAACTGGAGATGGGCCACCATATAGTTGCTGGTAGTTGATCCCAGGTACTCTGGAAGAGGAGACAATGCTATTAATTGTTGAGGTTTTAGAGTGGCCCCACCCTTCTTTAAATTTTTAGAAGTATATGTGAGGCTGTGTTTATGTACATCATATGCAGACCATAAGAGGGATTGAGATTCTCCAGAATCTGACACCCTCTTCTGGAGTGTCTGAACAGCTAGAGTGTACTTATTTCTACTAAATACATAAATAAATAAATAAATAAATAAATAAATAAATAAATAATCAAACATTTTTTAAAAAAGATAAGACAGAAAGAAAGACCTGGCACGCCTGCCATCCATATCTCTGTCTGTCTGTTGTCTGTCTATCTGATCTCTGGGAACTGGAGATGGGCCACGAATAGTTGCTGGTAGTTGATCCCATGTTCTCTGGAAGAGGAGTCAGTGCTGTTAATTGTTTAGCCCTTTCAGTGGCCCCACCCATCTTTAAATTTTTAGAAGTATATGTGAGGCTGTGTTTATGTACATCATATGCAGACCATAAGAGGGATTTAGTTTCTCCAGAATCTGACACCCTCTTCTGGAGTGTCTGAACAGCTACAGTGTACTTATATCTAATAAATAAATAAATAAATAAATAAATGAATAAATAAATAAATAAATAAACAAACATTTTTTTAAAAAAATGATAAGAAAGAAAGAAAGACCAGGCAGGCCTGCCATCCTTATCACTGTCTGTCTGTCTGTCTGTCTGATCCCCTGGAACTGGAGATGGACCACCATATAGTTGCTGGTAGTTGATCCCAGGTTCTCTATAAGACGAGACAATGCTGTTAATTGTTGAGCCCTTTCAGTGTCCCCACAGATCTTTTAATTTTTAGAAGTATATGTTAGGCTGTGTTTATGTACATCATATGGAGACCATAAGAGGGAGTTAGATTCTCCAGAATCTGACACCCTCTACTGGAGTGTCTGAACAGCTACAGTGTACTTATATGTAATAATTACATATATAAATAAATAAATAAATAAATAAATAAATAAATAAATAAATAAATAAATATTTTTTTAAAAGGATAAGAAAGAAAGAAAGAAAGACCAGGCAGGCCTGCCATCCTTATCTCTGTCTGTCTGTCTGTCTGTCTGATCCCCTGGAACTGGAGATGGGCCACTTTGTAGGTGCTGGAGGTTGATCCCAGGTTCTCTGGAAGAGGAGACAATGCTGTTCATTGTTGAGTCTTTCAGTGGCCTTTTAATTTTTTAAGTATATGTGAGGCTGTGTTTATGTACATCATATTCAGACCATAAGAGGGATTTAGATTCTCTAGAATCTGACACCCTCTTCTGGAGTGTCTGAAGACGGCTACAGTGTAGTTATATCTAATAAATAAATAAATAAATAAATAAATAAATAAATAACCTTTTTTTAAAAAGTATAAGAAATAAAGAAAGACCAGGCAGGCCTGCCATCTTTATCTCTGTCTGTCTGTCTGTCTGTCTGATCCACTGGAACTGGAGATGGGCCACCATAAGTTGCTGGTAGTTTATCCCAGGTTCTCTGAGAGAGGAGACAATGCTGTTAATTGTTGAGCCCTCTCAGAGGCCCCACACATCTTTAAATTTTTGGAAGTTTATGTGAGGCTGTGTTTATGTACATCATATTCAGATTATAAGAGGATTTAGATTCTCCAGAATCTGACACCCTCTTCTGGAGTGTCTGAAGACAGCTACAGTGTACTTATATCTAATAAATACATAAATAAATATATAAATAAACATTTTTTTAAAGGATAAGAAAGAAAGAAAGACCAGGCAGGCCTGCCATCCTTATCACTGTCTGTCTGTCTGTCTGTCTATCTGATCCCTGGGAACTGGAGATGGGCCACGAATAGTTGCTGGTAGTTGATCCCAGGTTCTCTGGAAGAGGAGACAATGCTGTTAATTGTTGAGCCCTTTCAGTGGCGCCACCCATCTTTAAATATTTAGAAGTATATGTGAGGCTGTGTTTATGTACATCATATTCAGACCATAGGAGGGATTTAGATTCTCCAGAATCTGACACCCTCTTCTGGAGTGTCTGAAGACAGCTACAGTGTAGTTATATCTAATAAATAAATAGATAAATAAATAAATAAATAAATAAACATTTTTTTAAAAGGATAAGAAAGAAAGAAAGACCAGGCAGGCCTGCCATCCATATCTCTGTCTGTCTGTCTGTCTGTCTATCTGATCCCCGGGAACTGGAGATGGGCCACCATATAGTTGCTGGTAGTTGATCCAAGGTTTTCTGGAAGAGGAGACAATGCTGTTAATTGTTGAGCCCTTTCAGTGGCCCCACACTTCTTTAAATATTTAGAAGTATATGTGAGGCTGTGTTTATGTACATCATATTCAGATTATAAGAGGATTTAGATTCTCCAGAATCTGACACCCTATACTGGAGTGTCTGAAGACAGCTACAGTGTACTTATATATAATAAATAAATAAATAAATAAATAAATAAATAAATAAATAAACATTTTTGAAAAAGGATAAGAAAGAAAGTAAGACCAGGCAGGCCTGCCATCCTTATCTCTGTCTGTCTGTCTGTCTGTCTGATCCACTGGAACTGGAGATGGGCCACCATATAGTTGCTGGTAGTTGATCCCAGGTTCTCTGGAAGAGGAGACAATGCTGTTAATTGTTGAGCCCTTTCAGTGGCCCCATCCATTTTTAATTTTTGGAAGTATATGTGATGCTGTGTTTATGTACATCATATTCAGACCATAAGAGGGATTTAGATTCTCTAGAATCTGTCATCCTCTTCTGGAGTGTCTGAAGACGTGTACAGTGTACTTATATCTAATGTATACATAAATAAATAAATAAATAAAGATTTTTTAAAAAGTATAAGAAATAAAGAAAGAGCAGGCAGGCCTGCCATCCTTATCTCTGTCTCTCTGTCTGTCTGTCTGTCTGATCCACTGGAATTGGAGATGGGCCACCATAAGGTGCTGGTAGTTTATCCCAGGTTCTCTGAAAGAGGAGACAATGCTGTTAATTGTTGAGCCCTCTCAGTGGCCCCACACATTTTTAAATTTTTAGAAGTATATGTGAGGCTGTGTTTATGTACATCATATGCAGACCATAAGAGGGATTTAGATTCTCCAGAATCTGACACACTCTTCTGGAGTGTCTGAAGACAGCTACAGTGTACTTATATCTAATAAATACATAAATAAATATATAAACAAACATTTTTTAAAAAAAATGATAAGAAAGAAAGAAAGACCAGGCAGGCCTGCCATCCTTATCACTGTCTGTATGTCTGTCTGTCTGATCCCCTGGAAGTGGAGATGGGCCACCATATAGTTGCTGGTAGTTGATCCCAGGTACTCTGGAAGAGGAGACAATGCTGTTAATTGTTGAGCATTTAGAGTGGCCCCTCTCTTCTTTAAATTTTTAGAAATATATGTGAGGCTGTGTTTATGTAAATCATATGCAGACCATAAGAGGGATTTAGATTCTCCAGAATCTGACACCCACTTCTGGAGTGTCTGAACAGCTACAGTGTACTTATATCTAATAAATAAATAAATAAATAAATAAATAAATAAATAAATAAATAAATAAACAAACATTTTTTTAAAAAAAGGATAAGAAAGAAAGAAAGGCCAGGAAGACTGCCATCCTTATCACTGTCTGTCTGTCTGTCTTCTGATCCCCTGGAACTGGAGATGGACCAACATATAGTTGCTGGTAGTTGATTCCAGGTTCTCTATAAGAGGAGACAATGCTGTTAATTGTTGAGCCCTTTCAGTGGCCCCACACATCTTTTAATTTTTAGAAGTATATGTTAGGCTGTGTTTATGTACATCATATGCAGACCATAAGAGGGATTTAGATTCTCCAGAATCTGACACACTTTTCTGGAGTGTCTGAACAGCTACAGTGTACTTATATCTAATAAATTCATAAATAAATAAATAAATAAATAAATAAATAAATAAATAAATAAATAAACATTTATTAAAAAGTATAAGAAATAAAGAAAGACCAGGCAGGCCTTCCATCCTTATCTCTGTCTCTCTGTCTGTCTGTCGGTCTGATCCACTGGAACTGGAGATGGCCCACCATAAGGTGCTGGTAGTTTTTCCCAGGTTCTCTGAAAAAGGAGACAATGCTGTTAATTGTTGAGCCCTCTCAGTGGCCCCACACATCTTTAAAATTTTAGAAGTATATGTGAGGCTGTTTTTATGTACATCATATGCAGACCATAAGAGGGATTTAGATTCTCCAGAATCTGACACCCTCTTCTGGAGTGTCTGAAGACAGCTACAGTGTACTTATATCTAAGAAATACATAAATAAATATATAAATAAACATTTTTTTAAAAAGGATAAGAATGAAAGAAAGACCAGACAGGCCTGCCATCCTTAGCACTGTCTGTATGTCTGTCTGTCTGATCCCCTGGAACTGGAGATGGGCCACCATATAGTTGCTGGTAGTCGATCCCTGGTATTCTGGAAGAGGAGACAATGCTGTTAATTGTTGAGCTTTTAGAGTGGCCCCACCCTTCTTTAAATTTTTAGAAGTATATGTGATTTTGTGTTTATGTACATCATATTCAGACCATAAGAGGGATTTAGATTCTCTAGAACCTGTCACCCTCTTCTGGAGTGTCTGAAGACGGGTACAGTGTACTTATATCTAATAAATAAATAGATAAATAAATAAATTAATAAATAATCATTTTTTAAAAAGTATAAGAAATAAAGAAAGACCAGGCAGGCCTGCCATCCTTATCTCTGTCTCTCTGTCTGTCTGTCTGTCTGATCCACTGGAACTGGAGATGGGCCACCATAAGGTGCTGATAGTTTATTCCAGGTTCTCTGAAAGAGGAGATAATGCTGTTAATTGTTGAGCCCTCTCAGTGACCCCACACATCTTTAAATTTTTAGAAGTATATGTGAGGCTGTGTTTATGTACATCATATGCAGACGATAAGAGGGATTTAGATTCCAGAATTTGACACCCTCTTCTGGAGTGTCTGAAGACAGCTACAGTGTACTTATATCTAATAAATCCATAAATAAATATATAAATAAACATTTTGTTAAAAAGGATAAGAAAGAAAGAAAGACCAGGCAGGCCTGCCATCCTTATCACTGTCTGTATGTCTGTCTGTATGATCCCCTGGAACTGGAGATGGGCCACCATATAGTTGCTGGTAGTTGATCCCAGGTACTCTGGAAGAGGAGAAAATGCTGTTAATTGTTGAGCTTTTAGAGTGGCCCCACCCTTCTTTAAAATTTTAGAAGTATATGTGAGGCTGTGTTTATGTACATCATATGCAGACCATAAGAGGGATTTAGATTCTCCAGAATCTGACCCCCTCTTTTGGAGTATCTGAAGATAGCTACAGTGTACTTATATCTAATAAATAAATAAATAAATAAATAAATAAATAAATAAATAAATAAATAAATAAACATTTTTTAAAAAGGATAAGAAAGGAAGAAAGACCAGGCAGGGCTGCCATCCTTATCTCTGTCAGTCTGTCTGTCTGTCTGATCCATTGGAACTGGAGATGGGCCACTATATAGTTGCTGTTAGTTGATCCCAGGTTCTCTGGAAGAAGAGACAATGCTGTTAATTGTTGAGCCCTTTCAGTGGCTCCACCTATCTTTAAATATTTAGAAGTATATGTTAGGCTGTGTTTATGTACATCATATGCAGACCATAAGAGGGATTTAGATTCTCCAGAATCTGACACCCTCTTCTGGAGTGTCTGAAGACAACTACAGTGTACTTATATCTAATAAATTCATAAATAAATAAATAAATAAATAAATAAATAAATAAACTAACATTATTTTAAAAGGATAAGAAAGAAAGAAAAACCAGGCAGGCCTGCCCTCCTTATCTCTGTCTGTCTGTCTGTCTGATCACCTGGAACTGGAGATGGGCCACCATATAGTTGCTGGTAGTTGATCCCAGGTTTTCTGGAAGAAGAGACAATGCTGTTAATTGTTGAGCCCTTTCAGTGGCCCCACCCATCTTAAATTTTTAGAAGTGTATGTGAATCTGTGTTTATGTCCAACATATGCAGACCATAAGAGGGATTTATATTCTCCAGAATCTGACACCCTCTTCTGGAGTGTCTGAATACAGCTACAGTGTACTTATATCTTATAAATACATAAATAAATAAATAAACATTTTTTAAAAAGAATAAGAAAGAAAGAAAAACCAGGGAGGACTGCCACCCTTGTCTGTCTGTCTCTTTGTCTGCCTGATCCCCTGGAACTGGAGATGGGCCACCATATAGTTGCTGGTAGTTGATCCCAGGTTCTCTGTTAGAGGAGACAATGCTGTTAATTTTTGAGCCCTTTCAGTGGCCCCACACATCTTTAAATTTTTAGAAGTATATGTGAGCCTGTGTTTATGTACATCATATGCAGACCATAAGAGGGATTTAGATTCTCCAGAATCTGGCACCCTCTTCTGGAGTGTCTGAAGACAGCTACAGTGTACTTATATGTAATAAATACAAAAATAAATAAATAAATAAATAAACATTTTTTTTTAAAGTATAAGAAAGAAAGAAAGACCAGGCAGGCCTCCATTCTTATCTCTGTCTGTCTGTCTGTCTGTCTGTCTGATACCCTGGAACGGGAGATGGGCAACCATATAGTTGCTGGTAGTTTATCCAAGGTTCTCTGGAAGAGGAGACAATGCTGTTAATTGTTGATCCCTTTCTGTGGCCCCACCCATCTTTAAATTTTTAGAAGTATATGTGAGGCTGTGTTTATGTACATCATATGTAGACCATAAGAGGGATTTAGATTCTCCAGAATCTGACACCCTCTTCTGGAGTGTCTGAAGACAGCTACAGTGTACTTATCTCTAATAAATCCATAAATAAATATATAAATAAACATTTTTTAAAAAAGGATAAGAAAGAAAGAAGACCAGGCAGGCCTGCCATCCTTATCACTGTCTGTATGTCTGTCTGTATGATCCCCTGGAACTGGAGATGGGCCACCAGATAGTTGCTGGTAGTTGATCCCAGGTACTCTGGAAGAGGAGACAATGCTGTTAATTGTTGAGCTTTTAGAGTGGCCCCACCCTTCTTTAAATATTTAGAAGTATATGTGAGGCTGTGTTTATGTACATCATATGCAGACCATAAGAGGGATTTAGATTCTCCAGAATCTGACACCCTCTTCTGCAGTGTGTGAACAGCTACAGTGTACTTATATCTAATAAATAAATAAATAAATAAATAAATAAATAAATAAATAAATAAACAAACATTTTTTTAAAAAAGGGATAAGAAAGAAAGAAAGACCAGGCTGGCCTGCCACCTTTATCACTGTCTGTCTGTCTGTCTGTCTGATCCCCTGGAACTGGAGATGGACCACCATATAGTTGCTGGTAGTTGATCCCAGGTACTCTGGAAGAGGAGACAATGCTGTTAATTGTTGAGCTTTTAGAGTGGCCCCACCCTTCTTTAAATTTTTAGAAGTATATGTGAGGCTGTGTTTATGTACATCATATGCAGACCATAAGAGGTATTTAGATTCTCCAGAATCTGACACCCTCTTCTGGAGTGTCTGAAGACAGCTACAGTGTACTTATATCTAATAAATACATAAATAAATATATAAATAAACATTTTTTTAAAAAGGATAAGAAAGAAAGAAAGAAAGACCAGGCAGGCCAGCCATCCTTATCACTGTCTGTATGTCTGTCTGTCTGATCCCCTGGAACTGGAGATGGGCCATCATATAGTTTCTGGTAGTTGATCCCAGGTACTCTGGAAGAGGAGACAATGCTGTTAATTGTTGAGCTTTTAGAGTGGCCCCACCCTTCTTTAAATTTTTAGAAGTATATGTGAGGCTGTGTTTATGTACATCATATGCAGACCCTAAGAGGGATTTAGATTCTCCAGAATCTGACACACTCTTCTGGAGTGTCTGAACAGCTACAGTGTACTTATATCTAATAAATAAATAAATAAATAAATAAATAAACAAACATTTTTTTTAAAAAAAGGATAAGAAAGAAAGAAAGACCAGGCAGGCCTGCAATCCTTATCACTGTCTGTCTGTCTGTCTGTCTGATCCCCTGGAACTGGAGATGGACCACCATATAGTTGCTGGTAGTTGATGCCAGGTTCTCTATAAGAGGAGACAATGCTGTTAATTGTTGAGCCCACTCAGTGGCCCCACACATCTTTTAATTTTTAGAAGTATATGTTCGGCTGTGTTTATGTACATCTTATGCAGACCATAAGAGGGATTTAGATTCTCCAGAATCTGACACCCTCTTCTGGAGTGTCTGAATAGCTACAGAGTACTTATATCTAATAAATAAATAAATAAATAAATAAACATTTTTTAAAAGGATAAGAAAGAAAGTAAGACCAGGCAGGCCTGCCATCCTTATCACTGTCTGTATGTCTGTCTGTATGATCCCCTGGAACTGAAGATGGGCCACCATATAGTTGCTGGTAGTTGATCCCAGGTACTCTGGAAGAGGAGACAATGCTGTTAATTGTTGAGCTTTTAGAGTGGCCCCACCCTTCTTTAAATTTTTAAAAGTATATGTGAGGCTGTGTTTATGTACGTCATATGCAGACCATAAGAGGGATTTAGATTCTCCATAATCTGACACCCTCTTCTTGAGTGTCTGAACAGCTACAGTGTACTTATATCTACTAAATAAATAAATAAATAAATAAATAAACATTTTTTAAAAAGGATAAGACAGAAAGGAAGAACAGGCAGGCCTGCCATCCATATCTCTGTCTGTCTGTCTGTCTGTCTATCTGATCCCTGGGAACTGGAGATGGGCCACGAATCGTTGCTGGTAGTTGATCCCAGGTTCTCTCGAAGAGGAGAAAATGCTGTTAATTGTTGAGCCCTTTCAGTGGCGCCACCCATCTTTAAATATTTAGAAGTATATGTGAGGCTGTGTTTATGTACATCATATTCAGATTATAAGAGGATTTAGATTCTCCAGAATCTGACACCCTCTACTGGAGTGACTGAAGACAGCTACAGTGTACTTATATATAATAAATACATAAATAAATAAATTAATAAATAAATAAATAAATAAATAAATAAATAAACATTTTTTAAAAAGGATAAGAAAGAAAGTAAGACCAGGCAGGCCTGCCATCCTTATCTCTGTTTGTCTGTCTGTCTGTCTGTCTGATCCCCTGGAACTGGAGTTGGGCTACCATAAAATTGTTGGTAGTTGATCCCAGGTTCTCTGGAAGAGGAGACAATGCTGTTAATTGTTGAGCCCTATCAGTAGCCCTACCCATCTTTAAATATTTAGAAGTATATGTGAGGCTGTGTTTATGTACATCATATGCAGACCATAAGAGGGATTTAGATTCTCCAGAATCTGACACACTCTTCTGGAGTGTCTGAAGACAGCTACAGTGTACTTATATCTAATAAATAAATAGATAAATAAATAAATAAATAAATAAACATTTTTTAAAAAGGATAAGAAAGAAAGAAAGACCAGGCAGGCCTGCCATCCATATCTCTGCCTGTCTGTCTGTCTGTCTATCTGATCCCCGGGAACTGGAGATGGGCCACCATATAGTTGCTGGTAGTTGATCCAAGGTTCTCTGGAAGAGGAGACAATGCTCTTAATTGTTGAGCCCTTTCAGTGGCCCCACACTTCTTTAAATATTTAGAAGTATATGTGAGACTGTGTTTATGTACATCATATGCAGACCATAAGAGGGATTTAGATTCTCCAGAATCTGACACCCTCTTCTGGAGTGTCTGAAGACAACTACAGTGTACTTATATCTAATAAATAAATAAATAAATAAATAAATAAATAAATAAATAAACATTATTTTAAAAGGATAAGAAATAAAGAAAGACCAGGCAGACCTGCCATCCTTATCTCTGTCTGTCTGTCTGTCTGTCTGATCCCCTGGAACTGGAGATGGGCCACCTTTTAGGTGCTGGTAGTTGATCCCAGGTTCTCTGGAAGAGGAGACAATGCTGTTAATTGTTGAGCCCTTTCAGTGTCCCCACCCATTTTTAATTTTTAGAAGTATATGTGATGCTGTGTTTATGGACATCATATTCAGACCATAAGAGGGATTTAGATTCTCTAGAATCTGTCACCCTCTGCTGGAGTGTCTGAAAACGGCTACAGTGTACTTATATCTAATAAATACATACATACATAAGTAAATAAATAAATAAATAAATAAATAAATAAACATTTTTTAAAAAGTATAAGAAATAAAGAAAGACCAGGCAGGCCTGCCATCCTTATCTCTGTCTCTCTGTCTGTCTGTCTGTCTGTCTGATCCACTGGAACTGGAGATGGGCCACCATAAGGTGCTGGTAGTTTATCCCAGGTTCTCTGAAAGAGGAGACAATGCTGTTAATTGTTGAGCCCTCTCAGTGGCCCCACACATCTTTAAATTTCTAGAAGTATATGTGAGGCTGTGTTTATGTACATCATATGCAGACCATAAGAGGGATTTAGATTCTCCAGAATCTGACACCCTCTTCTGGAGTGTCTGAAGACAGCTACAGTGTACTTATATCTAATAAATACATAAATAAATATATAAATAAACATTTTTTTAAAAAGGATAAGAAAGAAAGAAAGACCAGGCAGGCCTGCCATCCTTATCTCTGTCTGTCTGTCTGTCTGTCTGATCCTCTGGAACTGGAGATGGGCCACTATAGAGTTGCTTGTAGTTGATCCCAGGTTCTCTGGAAAAGGAGACAATGCTGTTAATTGTTGAGGCCTTTCAGTGGCCCCACCCATTTTTAAATTTTTAGAAGTATATGCGAGGCTGTGTTTATGTACCGAATATGCCGACCATAAGAGGGATTTAGATTCTCCAGAATCTGACACCCTCTTCTGGAGTGTCTGAAGACAGCTACCGTGTACTTATATCTAATAAATTCATAAATAAACAAATAAACATTTTTAAAAAAGGATAATAAAGAAAGAGAGACCAGGCAGGCCTGCTATCCTTGTCTGTCTATCTGTCTGTCTGATCCCCTGCAACTGGAGATGGGCCACCATATAATTGCTGGTAGTTGATCCCAGGTTCTCTGGAAGAAGAGTAAGTGCTGTTAATTGTTGAGCTTTTCAGTGGCCCCACCCATCTTTAAATTTTTAGAAGTATATGTGAGGCTGTGTTCATGTACATCATATGCAGACCATAAGAGGGATATAGATTCTCCAGAATCTGACACCCTCTTCGGGAGTGTTTGAAGACAGCTACAGTGTACTTATATCTAATAAATACATACTTAAATTAATAAACATTTTTTAAAAAGGATAAAAAAGAATGAAAGACCAGGTAGGCCTGCCATCCTTAACTCAATCTGTCTGTATGTCTGTCTGTCTGATCCCCTGGAACTGGAGATGGGCCACCATATAGTTGCTGGTAGTTGATCCCAGGTTCTCCATAAGAGGAGACAATGCTGTTAATTGTTGAGCCCTTTCATTAACCCCACACATCTTTAAATTTTAAGATGTAAATGTGAGGCTGTGTTTATGTACATCATATGCAGACCATAAGAGGGATATAGATTCTCCAGAATCTGACACCCTCTTCTGGAGTATCTGAAGACAGCTACAGTGTACTTATATCTAATAAATACATAAATAAATAAATAAATAAATAAATAAATAAATAAATAAATAAACATTTTTTAAAGGGATAAGAAAGAAAGAAAAACCAGGCAGGCCTGCCATCCTTGTCTGTCTTTCTCTCTGTCTGTCTGTCTTGCCTAGCCCCTTGAGTAGCCTAGCCTAGTCCCTTGCCTTGACTAGACCAGCCCCTTGCCTAGCCTAGCCTAGCCAGCCCTGCCTTGCCTAGCCCTGCCTATCCCTGTCTTTAACCAGGCTGGCCTCGAACTCAGAAACTGACTGCCTCTGCCTCCAGAGTGCTCTCATTAAGAGCTCGAGTCACCACTGACTGTTTGGTTTTCTAAGTCTTACATAGGTATGGTCAGTTTCTCAGCTGTGAAACCCTAATTAACACATGTAGTCTGTCCTAGTTCAGCCATAGCTACAGACTGAGGCCTTTTCTAAAACAAAACAAAAGAAAACAAAAAATAGAAATAATAAAATATATAAATTAAGCAACCACATGATATCTTTTCTTTCTTTCAATGATACTCAGAGCTTGAAGCAGTTCACCCATGAGACCTCAGCTCTGGACATTGAGGCTCTTTCCCTAACAAGTATTATGGCTGAACCTGAGGGGTTCTACTGCTGATTTGTGTCCCCCACTTTAAAAAAATAGTTGTTTTCAAAGGCTGCAGGTTCTTAGCCCTGTTCCTTGTTACAGTTGAGTCACAGCCCTGAAAGTTCAGTGGTAGTTAAAGGCACTGAGAAGGGCTTCCTATAGACATCAAAGACCAAGTCTTTGTTTTTAAAAAGTTAATCTGGATTCCCCCACCCCCTGGCATCCTTAGAATTCCTAGAAAGGAAGGCAGGGACCTGGGCAGAAGGGTGCAAGGCTACTGGTGTTTGTAAGTGGTAACAGAAAGCTTTCTCTTGTTGGTACCCTACCCCAAGTTACACTGTCACTTCTTTTTCCTAGTTGTTGTTTTGTCGGTTTGTATTCTCAACATAGACCATTTTCCTTCCTAACCTTGGCTGTCCTGAACCTTACTGTCCTTGAACTCAGTGATTTGCCTGTCTTGCTGGGATGAAACTGTGAGCTACCATCCAGAAGGAAGCACCCTGCTGAGGTTAGATTGGGGTCTCTTCATTTTCCTCTATGAACATGCATATGGCAGGCCTGTTCTTTCTTTTTTACTTTTCCTTTTCTTTTTAAATATTTATTTATTTATTATATTTAAGTATGCTGTACCTATGTTCAGACAGTCCAGAAGAGGGTGTCAGATTCTGAAGAATCTAAATCATTCTTATTGTCTGCATATGATGTATATAAACACAGCCTCACATATACTCAAAAAAAAAAAAAAAGAAAGAAAGATGTGGCTACAGAGAGGGCTCAACAATTAAGAGCATTGTCTCCTCTTCCAGAGAACCTGGGCTCAATTACCAGTATTATATATGGTGGCCCATCTCCAGTTCCAGGGGATCTAATACTCTGTTCTGGAGTCTGTGGTCACAGCATACACATGCAAAACATTCTTACACAATCATTGAGAGAGGAGAGAGAGGGGTTGAGAGAGAGGGGAGGTAATCATACCTCCTGACGAGTTTGAAGACCTGGGCTTCATCACTCACACAAATAAATAAATGCAAAATATTTTTTTATAAATAAACTCTGCCATTGCCCTTTAAAAATTCCTAGAAAACAAGTTTTATAAGCAACAGTTATATTTACTATATCTAAAGGACAGTCATGAGCATATTCAATAAATAGAAAAAGGCCTGTTAGTCTTAGAAATGGAAAAGACAAACCAAGGAAGGTTTGCAATTACATAATGAGGCAGCTCAGCCCAGCTCTAAGGTTGGAAATAAGACTCGAGAATAGGATATACCTGAAGACAGCCAGCCATTGTTTTTTGTTTTGGAGGCTGAAAGGATACACCTGAAGACAGCCAATGCTGTGTGATGGTGATCTGGTATTTTTTTTTTAATTTTTAAAAACTATAACACTTTTTATAAAACTTTTATAAAAACTTTTTATTCTTCTTTCTTTGTTTCTTTTCTTTCTTTCTTTCCTCACCCTAGCCCCTACCCTAGCCCTGTCTTTCACCAGGGTGGCCTCGAACTCAGAAACTGACTGCCTCTGCTTACAGAGTGCTCTCATTAAGAGCTTGAGCCACCACTGAATGTAGGGTTTTCTAAGCCTTACCTTGCTCTTGGTGTCTGTTCTCAGCTGTGAAACCCTAATTAACACAAGTAGGCAGTCCTGGGTCAGCCAGAGCTACAGACTGAGGACTTCTCTAAAAACAAATAAAACAAAACAAAACAACAAATAGAAATAATAAAATATATAAATTAAGCAACCACAGCATAGCTATTCTCAATCTAGGTGGTACTCAGAAATTCCAGCAGTTGGCCTGTGACACCTCAGCTCAGTATATGTGAGGCTGTGTTTATGTACATCATATGCAGACCATAAGAGGGATTTTCATTCTCCAGAATCTGACACCCTCCTCTGGAGTGTATAAGAAAGCTACAGTGTACTTATATCTAAGAAATACATAAAAAAAAATAAATAAATATTTTTTAAAAAGGATAAGAAAGAAAGTAAGACCAGGCAGGCCTGCCATCCTTATCTCTGTCTGTCTGTCTGTCTGTCTGATCCCCTGGAACTGGACTTGGGCTACCTTAAAGTTGCTGGTAGTTGATCCCAGGTTCTCTGGAAGAGGAGACAATGCTGTTAATTGTTGAGCCCTATCAGTGGCCCTACCCATCTTTAAATATTTAGAAGTATATGTGAGGCTGTGTTTATGTACATCATATGCAGACCATAAGAGGGATTTAGATTCTCCAGAATCTGACACCCTCTTCTGGAGTGTCTGAAGACAGCTACAGTGTACTTATATCTAATAAATAAATAAATAAATAAATAAATAAATAAATAAATAAATAAACATTTTTTAAAAAGTATAAGAAATAAAGAAAGACCAGGCAGGCCTGCCATCCTTATCTCTGTCTCTCTGTCTGTCTGTCTGTCTGATCCACTGGAACTGGAGATGGGCCACCATAAGGTGCTGGTAGTTTATCCCAGGTTCTCTGAAAGAGGAGACAATGCTGTTAATTGTTGAGCCCTCTCAGTGGCCCCACACATCTTTAAATTTTTAGAAGTATATGTGAGGCTGTGTTTATGTACATCATATGCAGACCATAAGAGGGATTTAGATTCTCCAGAATCTGACACCCTCTTCTGGAGTGTCTGAAGACAGCTACAGTGTACTTATATCTAATAAATACATAAATAAATATATAAATAAACATTTTTTTAAAAAGGATAAGAAAGAAAGAAAGACCAGGCAGGCCTGCCATCCTTATCACTGTCTGTATGTCTGTCTGTCTGATCCCCTGGAACTGGAGATGGGCCACCACATAGTTGCTGGTAGTTGATCCCAGGTACTCTGGAAGAGGAGACAATGCTGTTAATTTTTGAGCCCTTTCAGTGGCGCCACCCATCTTTAAATATTTAGAGGTATAAGTGAGGCTGTGTTTATGTACATCATATGCAGACCATAAGAGGGATTTAGATTCTCCAGAATCTGACACCCTCTTCTGGAGTGTCTGAAGACAGCTACAGTGTACTTATATCTAATAAATAAATAGATAAATAAATAAATAAATAAATAAACATTTTTTAAAAAGTATAAGAAAGAAAGAAAGACCAGGCAGGCCTGCCATCCTTATCTCTGTCTGTCTGTCTGTCTGTCTATCTGATCCCCGGGAACTGGAGATGGGCCACCATATTGTGCTGGTAGTTGATCCCAGGTTCTCTGGAAGAGGAGACAATGCTGTTAATTGTTGAGCCCTATCAGTGGCCCTACCCATCTTTAAATATTTAGAAGTATATGTGAGGCTGTGTTTATGTACATCATATGCAGACCATAAGAGGGATTTAGATTCTCTAGAATCTGACACCCTCTTCTGGAGTATCTGAAGTCAGCTACAGTGTACTTATATCTAATAAATAAATAGATAAATAAATAAATAAATAAATAAACATTTTTTAAAAAGGATAAGAGAGAAAGAAAGACCAGGTAGGCCTGCCATCCATAACTCTGTCTGTCTGTCTGTCTGTCTATCTGATCCCCGGGAACTGGAGATGGGCCACCATATAGTTGCTGGTAGTTGATCCAAGGTTCTCTGGAAGAGGAGACAATGCTCTTAATTGTTGAGCCCTATCAGTGGCCCTACCCATCTTTAAATTTTTAGAAGTATATGTGAGGCTGTGTTTATGTACATCATATGCAGACCATAAGAGGGATTTAGATTCTCCAGAATCTGACACCCACTTCTGGAGTGTCTGAAGACAGCTACAGTGTACTTATATCTAATAAATACATAAATAAATAAATAAATAAAAAATAAATAAACATTATTTAAACCGGATAAGAAAAAAAGAAAGACCAGGCAGGCCTACCATCCTTATCTCTGTCTGTCTGTCTGTCAGTCGTTCTGATCCCCTGGAACTGGAGATGGGCCACCATATAGGTGCTGGTAGTTGATCCCAGGTTCTCTGGAAGAGGAGACAATGCTGTTAATTGTTGAGCGCTTTCAGTGGCCCCACCCATCGTTAAATATTTAGTAGTATATGTGAGGCTGTGTTTATGTACATCATATGCCGACCATAAGAGGGATTTAGATTCTCCAGAATCTGACACCCTCTTCTGGAGTGTCTGAAGACAGCTACAGTGTACTTATATCTAATAAATACATAAATAAATAAACATTTTTTAAAAAGGATAAGAAAGAAAGAAAGACCAGGCAGGCCTGCCATCCTAATCTCTGTCAGTCTATCTGTCTGTCAGACTGTCTGATCCCTTGGAACTGTAGATGGGCCACCATATAGTTGCTGTTAGTTGATCCCAGGTTCTCTGGAAGAGGAGACAATGCTATTAATTGTTGAGCCCTTTCAGTGGCTCCACCTATCTTTAAATTTTTAGAAGTATATGTTAGGCTGTGTTTATGTACATCATATGCAGACCATAAGAGGGATTTAGATTCTCCAGAATCTGACACCCTCTTCTGGATTGTCTGAAGACAACTAGAGTGTACTTATATCTAATGAATACAAACATATATAAATAAATAAATAAATAAATAAATAAATGAATAAATAAATAAATAAATAAACATTATTTTAAAAGGATAAGAAAGAAAGAAAGACCAGGCAGGCCTGCCATACTTATCTCTGTCTGTCTGTCTGTCTGTCTGTCTGATCCCCTGGAACTGGAGATGGGCCACCTTTTAGGTGCTGGTAGTTGATCCCAGGTTCTCTGGAAGAGGAGACAATGCTGTTAATTGTTGAGCCCTTTCAGTGGCCCCACCCATTTTTAATTTTTACAAGTATATGTGAGGCTGTGTTTATGTACATCATATTCAGACCATAAGAGGTATTTAGATTCTCCAGAATCTGACACCATCTTCTGGAGTGTCTGAAGACGGCTACAGTGTACTTATATCTAATAAATACATAAATAAATAAATAAATGAATAAATAAACATTTTTTAAAAAGTATAAGAAATAAAGAAAGACCAGTCAGGCCTGCCATCCATATCTCTGTCTCTCTGTCTGTCTGTCTGTCTGATCCACTGGAACTGGAGATGGGCCACCATAAGGTGCTGGTAGTTTATCCCAGGTTCTCTGAAAGAGGAGACAATGCTGTTATTTGTTGAGCTTTTAGAGTGGCCCCACCATTCTTTAAATTTTTAGAAGTATATGTGAGGCTGTGTTTATTTACATCATATGCAGACCATAAGAGGGATTTAGATTCTCCAGAATCTGACACCCTCTTCTGGAGTGTCTGAACAGCTACAGTGTACTTATATCTAATAATAAATAAATAAATAAATAAATAAATAAATAAATAAATAAATAAACATTTTTTTAAAAAAAGGATAAGAAAGAAAGAAAGACCAGGCAGGCCTGCCATCCTCATCACTGTCTGTCTGTCTGTCTGTCTGATCCCCTGGAACTGGAGATGGGCCACCTTTTAGGTGCTGGTAGTTGATCCCAGGTTCTCTGGAAGAGGAGACAATGCTGTTAATGGTTGAGTCTTTTCAGTGGCCCCACCTATTTATAATTTTTAGAAGTATATGTGAGGCTGTGTTTATGTACATCATATTCAGATCATAAGAGGGATTTAGATTCTCTAGAATCTGACACCCTCTTCTGGAGTGTCTGAAGACGGCTACAGTGTACTTATATCTAATAAATACATAAATAAATAAATAAATAAATAAATAAACATTTTTTAAAAAGTATAAGAAATAAAGAAAGACCAGGCAGGCCTGCCATCCATATCTCTGTCTCTCTGTCTGTCTGTCAGTCTTATCCCCTGGAACTGGAGATGGGCCACCATAAGGTGCTGGTAGTTTATCCCAGGTTCTCTGAAAGAGGAGACAATGCTGTTAATTGTTGAGCCCTCTCAGTGGCCCCACACATCTTTAAATATTTAGAAGTATATCTGAGGCTGTGTTTATGTACATCATATGCAGACCATAAGAGGGATTTAGATTCTCCAGAATCTGACACCCTCTTCTGGAGTGTCTGAAAGCAGCTACAGTGTACATATATCTAATAAATACATAAATAAATATATAAATAAACATTTTTTTAAAAAGGATAAGAAAGAAAGAAAGACCAGGCAGGCCTGCCATCCTTATCACTGTCTGTATGTCTGTCTGTCTGATCCCCTGGAACTGGAGATGGGCCACCATATAGTTGCTGGTAATTGATCACAGGTACTCTGGAAGAGGAGACAATGCTGTTAATTGTTGAGCTTTTAGAGTGGCCCCACACTTCTATAAATTTTTAGAAGTATATGTGAGGCTGTGTTTATGTACATCATATGCAGACCATAAGAGGGATTTAGATTCTCCAGAATCTGACAGCCTCTTCTGGAGTGTCTGAACAGCTACAGTGTACTTATATCTAATAATAAATAAATAAATAAATAAATAAATAAATAAATAAATAAACGAACATTTTTTTAAAAAAAGGATAAGAAAGAAAGAAAGACCAGGCAGGCCTGCCATCCTTATCACTGTCTGTCTGTCTTTCTGTCTGATCCCCTGGAACTGGAGATGGGCCACCTTTTAGGTGCTGGTAGTTGATCCCAGGTTCTCTGGAAGAGGAGACAATGCTGTTAATTGTTGAGTCCTTTCAGTGGCCCCAACTATTTATAATTTTTAGAAGTATATGTGAGGCTGTGTTTATGTACATCATATTCAGACCATAAGAGGGATTTAGATTCTCTAGAATCTGATACCCTATTCTGGAGTGTCTGAAGACGGCTACAGTGTACTTATATCTAATAAATACATAAATAAATAAATAAATAAATAAATAAATAAATAAATAAATAAAATATAAACATTTTTTAAAATATAAGAAATAAAGAAAGACCAGGCAGGCCTGCCATCCATATCTCTGTCTCTCTGTCTGTCTGTCTGTCTGATCCCCTGGAACTGGAGATGGGCCACCATAAGGTGCTGGTAGTTTATCCCAGGTTCTAAGAAAGAGGAGACAATGCTGTTAATTGTTGAGCCCTCTCAGTGGCCCCACACATCTTTAAATTTTTAGAAGTATATGCGAGGCTGTGTTTATGTACCGAATATGCAGACCATAAGAGGGATTTAGATTCTCCAGAATCTGACACCCTCTTCTGGAGTGTCTGAAGACAGCTACAGTGTACATATATCTAATAAATACATATATAAATATATAAATAAACATTTTTTTAAAAGGATAAGAAAGAAAGAAAGACCAGGCAGGCCTGCCATCCTTATCACTGTCTGTATGTCTGTCTGTCTGATCCCCTGGAACTGGAGATGGGCCACCATATAGTTGCTGGTAGTTGATCCCAGGTACTCTGGAAGAGGAGACAATGCTGTTAAATGTTGAGCTTTTAGAGTGGCCCCACACTTCTATAAATTTTTAGAAGTATATGTGAGGCTGTGTTTATGTACATCATATGCAGACCATAAGAGGGATTTAGATTCTCCAGAATCTGACACCCTCTTCTGGAGTATTTGAACAGCTACAGTGTACTTATATCTAATTATAAATAAATAAATAAATAAATAAATAAATAAATAAATAAATAAATAAATAAACGAACATTTTTTTAAAAAAAGGATAAGAAAGAAAGAAAGACCAGGCAGGCCTGCCATCCTTATCACTGTCTGTCTGTCTTTCTGTCTGATCCCCTGGAACTGGAGATGGGCCACCTTTTAGGTGCTGGTAGTTGATCCCAGGTTCTCTGGAAGAGGAGACAATGCTGTTAATTGTTGAGTCCATTCAGTGGCCCCACCTATTTATAATTTTTAGAAGTATATGTGAGGCTGTGTTTATGTACATCATATTCAGACCATAAGAGGGATTTAGATTCTCTAGAATCTGACACCCTCTTCTGGAGTGTCTGAAGACGGCTACATTGTACTTATATCTAATAAATACATACATAAATAAATAAATAAATAAATAAATAAATAAATAAATAAAATATAAACATTTTTTTAAAATATAAGAAATAAAGAAAGACCAGGCAGGCCTGCCATCCATATCTCTGTCTCTCTGTCTGTCTGTCTGTCTGATCCCCTGGAACTGGAGATGGGCCACCATAAGGTGCTGGTAGTTTATCCCAGGTTCTCTGAAAGAGGAGACAATGCTGTTAATTGTTGAGCCCTCTCAGTGGCCCCACACATCTTTAAATTTTTAGAAGTATATGCGAGGCTGTGTTTATATACCGAATATGCAGACCATAAGAGGGATTTAGATTCTCCAGAATCTGACACCCTCTTCTGGGGTGTCTGAAGACAGCTACAGTGTACTTATATCTAATAAATACATAAATAAATATATAAATAAACATTTTTTTGAAAAGGATAAGAAAGAAAGAATGACCAGGCAGGCCTGCCATCCTTATCACTGTCTGTATGTCTGTCTGTCTGATCCCCTGGAACTGGAGATGGGCCACCATATAGTTGCTGGTAGCTGATCCCAAGTACTCTGGAAGAGGAGACAATGCTGTTAATTGTTGAGCTTTTAGAGTGGCCCAACCCATCTTTAAATTTTTAGAATTATATGTGAGGCTGTGTTTATGTACATCATATGAAGACCATAAGAGGGATTTAGATCCTCCGGAATCTGACATTCTCTTCTGGAGTGTCTGAACAGCTACAGTGTACTTATATCTAATAATAAATAAATAAATAAATAAATAAATAAATAAATAAATAAATAAATAAATAAATATACATTTTTTTTTAAAAAGGATTAGAAAGAAAGAAAGACCAGGCAGGCCTGCCATCCTTATCACTGTCTGTCTGTCTGTCTGTCTGATCCCCTGGAACTGGAGATGGGCCACCTTTTAGGTGCTGGTAGTTGATCCCAGGTTCTCTGGAAGAGGAGACAATGCTCTTAATTGTTGAGTCCTTTCAGTGGCCCCACCTATTTATAATTTTTAGAAGTATATGTGAGGCTGTGTTTATGTACATCATATTCAGACCATAAGAGGGATTTAGATTCTCTAGAATCTGACACCCTCTTCTGGAGTGTCTGAAGACGGCTACAATGTACTTATATCTAATAAATACATAAATAAATAAATAAATAAATAAACATTTTTTAAAAAGTATAAGAAATAAAGAAAGACCAGGCAGACCTGCCATCCTTATCTCTGTCTCTCTGTATGTCTGTCTGTCTGTCTGATCCACTGGAACTGGAGATGGGCCACCATAAGGTGCTGGTAGTTTATCCCAGGTTCTCTGAAAGAGGCGACAATGCTGTTAATTGTTGAGCCCTCTCAGTGGCCCCACACATCTTTAAATTTTTAGAAGTATATGCGAGGCTGTGTTTATGTACATCATATGCAGACCATAAGAGGGATTTAGATTCTCTAGAATCTGACACCCTCTTCTGGAGTGTATGAAAGCAGCTACAGTGTACATATATCTAATAAATACATAAATAAATATATAAATAAACATTTTTTTAAAAAGGATAAGAAAGAAAGAAAGACCAGGCAGGCCTGCCATCCTTATCACTGTCTGTATGTCTCTCTGTCTGATCCCCTGGAACTGGAGATGGGCCACCATATAGTTGCTGGTAGTTGATCCCAGGTACTCTGGAAGAGGAGACAATGCTGTTAATTGTTGAGCTTTTAGAGAGGCCCCACCCTTCTTTAAATTTTTAGAAGTATATGTGAGGCTGTGTTTATGTACATCATATGCATACCATAAGTGGGATTTAGATTCTCCAGAATATGACACTCTCTTCTGGAGTGTCTGAACAGCTACAGTGTACTTATATCTAATAATACATAAATAAATAAATAAATAAATAAATAAATAAATAAATAAATAAACATTTTTTTAAAAAAAAGGATAAGAAAGAAAGACCAGGCAGGCCTGCCATCCTTATCACTGTCTGTCTCTCTGTCTGTCTGATCCCCTGGAACTGGAGATGGGCCACCTATTAGGTGCTGGTAGTTGATCCCAGGTTCTCTGGAAGAGGAGACAATGCTGTTAATTGTTGAGTGCTTTCAGTGGCCCCACCTATTTATAATTTTTAGAAGTATATGTGAGGCTGTGTTTATGTACATCATATTCAGACCATAAGAGGGATTTAGATTCTCTAGAATCTGACACCCTCTTCTGGAGTGTCTGAAGACGGCTACAGTGTACTTATATCTAATAAATAAATAAATAAATAAATAAATAAATAAATAAATAAATAAATAAACACTTTTTAAAAAGTATAAGAAATAAAGAAAGACCAGGCAGGCCTGCCATCCTTATCTCTATCTCTCTGTCTGTCTGTCTGTCTGTCTGATCCACTGGAACTGGAGATGAGCCACCATAAGGTGCTGGTCGTTTATCCCAGGTTCTCTGAAAGAGGAGACAATGCTGTTACTTGTTGAGCCCTCTCATTGGCCCCACACATCTTTAAATTTTTAGAAGTATATGTGAGGCTGTGTTTATGTACATCATATGCAGACCATAAGAGGGATTTAGATTCTCCAGAATCTGACACCCTCTTCTGGGGTGTCTGAAGACAGCTACAGTGTACTTATATCTAATAAATACATAAATAAATATATAAATAAATATTTTTTTGAAAAGGATAAGAAAGAAAGAATGACCAGGCAGGCCTGCCATCCTTATCACTGTCTGTATGTCTGTCTGTCTGATCCCCTGGAACTGGAGATGGGCCACCATATAGTCGCTGGTAGCTGATCCCAAGTACTCTGGAAGAGGAATCAATGCTGTTAATTGTTGAGCTTTTAGAGTGGCCCAACCCTTCTTTAAATTTTTAGAATTATATGTGAGGCTGTGTTTATGTACATCATATGCAGACCATAAGAGGGATTTAGATTCTCCAGAATCTGATACCCTCTTCTGGAGTGTCTGAACAGCTACAGTGTACTTATATCTAATAATAAATAAATAAATAAATAAATAAATAAATAAATAAATAAACATTTTTTAAAAAAAAAGGATAAGAAAGAAAGAAAGACCAGGCAGGCCTGCAATCCTTATCACTGTCTGTCTGTCTGTCTTTCTGATCCCCTGGAACTGGAGATGGGCCACCTTTTAGGTGCTGGTAGTTGATCCCAGGTTCTCTGGAAGAGGAGACAATGCTGTTAATTGTTGAGTCCTTTCAGTGGCCCCACCTATTTATAATTTTTAGACGTATATGTGAGGCTGTGTTTATGTACATCATATTCAGACCATAAGAGGGATTTAGATTCTCTAGAATCTGACACCCTCTTCTGGAGTGTCTGAAGACGACTACAGTGTACTTATATCTAATAAATACATAAATAAATAAATAAATAAATAAATAAATAAATAAATATATAAATAAACAATTTTTAAAAAGTATAAGAAATAAAGAAAGACCAGGCAGGCCTGCCATCCTTTCTCTGTCTCTCTGTCTGTCTGTCTGTCTGTCTGATCCACTGGAAATGGAGATGGGCCACCATAAGGTGCTGGTCGTTTATCCCAGGTTCTCTGAAAGAGGAGACAATGCTGTTAATTGTTGAGCCCTCTCAGCGGCCCCACACATCTTTAAATTTTTAGAAGTATATGCGAGGCTGTGTTTATGTACATCATATGCAGACCATAAGAGGGATTTAGATTCTCCAGAATCTGACACCCTCTTCTGGAGTGTCTGAAAGCAGCAACAGTGTACACATATCTAATAAATACATAAATAAATTTATAAATAAACATTTTTTTTAAAAGGATAAGAAAGAAAGAAAGACCAGGAAGGCCTGCCATCCTTATCACTGTCTGTATGTCTGTCTGTCTGATCCCCTGGAACTGGAGATGGGCCACCATACAGTCGCTGGTAGCTGATCCCAAGTACTCTGGAAGAGGAATCAATGCTGTTAATTGTTGAGCTTTTAGAGTGGCCCAACCCTTCTTTAAATTTTTAGAATTATATGTGAGGCTGTGTTTATGTACATCATATGCAGACCATAAGAGGGATTTAGATTCTCCAGAATCTGACACCCTCTTCTGGAGTGTCTGAACAGCTACAGTGTACTTATATCTAATAATAAATAAATAAATAAATAAATAAATAAATAAATAAATAAATAAACATTTTTTAAAAAAAAGGATAAGAAAGAAAGAAAGACCAGGCAGGCCTGCCATCCTTATCACTGTCTGTCTGTCTGTCTGTCTGATTCCCTGGAACTGGAGATGGGCCACCTTTTAGGTGCTGGTAGTTGATCCCAGGTTCTCTGGAAGAGGAGACAATGCTGTTAATTGTTGAGTCCTTTCAGTGGCCTAACCTATTTATAATTTTTAGACGTATATGTGAGGCTGTGTTTATGTACATCATATTCAGACCATAAGAGGGATTTAGATTCTCTAGAATCTGACACCCTCTTCTGGAGTGTCTGAAGACGACTACAGTGTACTTATATCTAATAAATACATAAATAAATAAATAAATAAATAAATAAACATTTTTTTAAAAAAAGAATAAAAAAGAAAGACCAGGCAGGCCTGCCATCCTTATCACTGTCTGTATGTCTGTCTGTCTGATGCCCTGGAACTGGAGATGGGCCACCATATAGTTGCTGGTAGTTGATCCCAGGTACTCTGGAAGAGGAGACAATGCTGTTAATTGTTGAGCTTTTAGAGTGGCCCCACCCTTCTTTAAATTTTTAGAAGTATATGTGAGGCTGTGTTTATGTACATCATATGCATACCATAAGTGGGATTTAGATTCTCTAGAATATGACACTCTCTTCTAGAGTGTCTGAACAGCTACAGTGTACTTATATCAAATAATAAATAAATAAATAAATAAATAAATAAATAAATAAATAAACAAACATTTTTTTAAAAAAAGAATAAAAAAGAAAGACCAGGCAGGCCTGCCATCCTTATCACTGTCTGTCTCTCTGTCTGTCTGATCCCCTGGAACTGGAGATGGGCCACCTTTTAGGTGCTAGTAGTTGATCCCAGGTTCTCTGGAAGAGGAGACAATGCTGTTAATTGTTGAGTGCTTTCAGTGACCCACCTATTTATAATTTTTAGAAGTATATGTGAGGCTGTGTTTATGTACATCATATTCAGACCATAAGAGGGATTTAGATTCTGTAGAATCTGACACCCTCTTCTGGAGTGTCTGAAGACGGCTACAGTGTACTTATATCTAATAAATAAATAAATAAATAAATAAATAAACACTTTTTAAAAAGTATAAGAAATAAAGAAAGACCAGGCAGGCCTGCCATCCTTATCTCTGTCTCTCTGTCTGTCTGTCTGTCTGTCTGATCCACTGGAACTGGAGATGGGCCACCATAAGGTGCTGGTAGTTTATCCCAGGTTCACTGAAAGAGGAGACAATGCTGTTACTTGTTGAGCCCTCTCATTGGCCCCACACATCTTTAAATTTTTAGAAGTATATGTGAGGCTGTGTTTATGTACATCATATGCAGACCATAAGAGGGATTTAGTTTCTCCAGAATCTGACACCCTCGTCTGGGGTGTCTGAAGACAGCTACAGTGTACTTATATCTAATAAATACATAAATAAATATATAAATAAACATTTTTTTGAAAAGGATAAGAAAGAAAGAATGACCAGGCAGGCCTGCCATCCTTATCACTGTCTGTCTGTCTGTCTGTCTGTACCCCTGGAACTGGAGATGGGTCACCATATAGTCGCTGGTAGCTGATCCCAAGTACTCTGGAAGAGGAGACAATGCTGTTAATTGTTGAGCTTTTAGAGTGGCCCAACCCTTCTTTAAATTTTTAGAATTATATGTGAAGCTGTGTTTATGTACATCATATGCAGACCATAAGAGGGATTTAGATTCTCCAGAATCTGACACCCTCTTCTGGAGTGTCTGAACAGCTACAGTGTACTTATATCTAATAATAAATAAATAAATAAATAAATACATAAATAAAAAATAAATAAACATATTTTTAAAAAGGATAAGAAAAAAAGAAAGACCAGGCAGGCCTGCCATCCTTATCACTGTCTGTATGTCTGTCTGTCTGATCCCCTGGAACTGGAGATGGGCCACCATATAGTTGCTGGTAGTTGATCCCAGGTACTCTGGAAGAGGAGACAATGCTGTTAATTGTTTAGCTTTTAGAGTGGCCCCACCCTTCTTTAATTTTTAGAAGTATATGTGAGGCTGTGTTCATGTACATCATATGCAGACCATAAGAGGGATTTAGATTCTCCAGAATCTGACACCCTCTTCTGGAGTGTCTGAACAGCTACAGTGTACTTATATCTAATAATAAATAAATAAATAAATAAATAAATAAACATTTTTTTAAAAAAGGATAAGAAAGAAAGATAGACCAGGCAGGCCTGCCATCCTTATCACTGTCTGTCTGTCTGTCTGTCTGATCCCCTGGAACTGGAGATGGGCCACCTTTTAGGTGCTGGTAGTTGATCCCAGGTTCTCTGGAAGAGGAGACAATGCTG
Organism: Mus caroli; assembly: GCF_978045245.1. Classification (NCBI taxonomy): domain Eukaryota; kingdom Metazoa; phylum Chordata; class Mammalia; order Rodentia; family Muridae; genus Mus; species Mus caroli. The sequence continues at coordinate 237,396 of NW_028227353.1, forward strand.
TTAATTATTGAGTCCTTTCAGTGGCCTCACCTATTTATAATTTTTAGAAGTATATGTGAGGCTGTGTTTATGTACATCATATTCAGACCATAAGAGGGATTTAGATTCTCTAGAATCTGACACCCTCTTCTGGAGTGTCTGAAGACGGCTACAGTGTACTTATATCTAATAAATACATAAATAAATAAATAAATAAATAAATAAACATTTTTTTAAAAAGTATAAGAAATAAAGAAAGACCAGGCAGACCTGCCATCCTTATCTCTGTCTCTCTGTCTGTCTGTCTGTCTGTCTGATCCACTGGAACTGGAGATGGTCCACCATAAGGTGCTGGTAGTTTATCCCAGGTTCTCTGAAAGAGGAGAAAATGCTGTTAATTGTTGAGCCCTCTCAGTGGCCCCACACATCTTTAAATTTTTAGAAGTATATGTTAGGCTTTGTTTATGTACATCATATACAGACCATAAGAGGGATTTAGATTCTCCAGAATCTGACACCCTCTTCTGGGGTGTCTGAAGACAGCTACAGTGTACTTATATCTAATAAATACATAAATAAATATATAAATAAACATTTTTTTAAAAAGGATAAGAAAGAAAGAAAGACCAGGCAGGCCTGCCATCCTTATCACTGTCTGTATGTCTGTCTGTCGGATCCTCTGGAACTGGAGATGGGCCACCATATAGTTGCTGGTAGTTGATCCCAGGTACTCTGGAAGAGGAGACAATGCTGTTAATTGTTGAGCCCTCTCAGTGGCCCCAACCATCTTTAAATTTTTAGAAGTATATGTGAGGCTGTGTTTATGTACATCATATGCAGACCATAAGAGGGATATAGATTCTCCAGAATCTGACACCCTCTTCTGGAGAGTCTGAAGACAGCTACAGTGTATTTATATCTAATAAATACATAAATAAATAAATAAATTAATTAATTAATGAATACATAAATAAATAAACAATTTTAAAAAGGATAAGAAAGAAAGAAAAATCAGGCAGGCCTGCCATCCTTATCTCTGTCTGTCTGTCTGTCTGTCTGATCCCCTGCAACTTGAGATGGGCCACCATATAGTTGCTGGTAGTTGATCCCACGTTCTCTGGAAGAGGAGACAATGGTGTTAATTGTTGAGCCCTTTCAGTGGGCCCACCCATCTTTAAATATTTAGAAGTATATGTGAGGCTGTGTTTATGTACATCATATGCAGACCATAAGAGCGATTTAGATTCTCCAGAAGATGACACCCTCTTCTAGAGTGTCTGAAGACAGCTACAGTGTACTTATATCTAATAAATACATAAATAAATAAATAAATAAATAAACATTTTTTAAAAGTATAAGAAAGAAAGAAAGACCTGGCAGGCCTCCATCCTTACCTCTGTCAGTCTGTCTGTCAGTCTGATCCCCTGGAAATGGAGATGGGCCACCTTTTAGGTGCTGGTAGTTGATCCCAGATTCTCTGGAAGAAGAGACAATGCTGTTAATTGTTGAGCCCTTTCAGTGGCTCCACCTATTTTTAAATTTTTAGAAGTATATGTTAGGCTGTGTTTACCTACATCATATGCAGACCATAAGAGGGATTTAGATTCTCCAGAATCTGACACCCTCTTTTGGAGTGTCTGAAGACAGCTACAGTGTACTTATATCTAATAAATACATAAATAAATGTATAAATAAACATTTTTTTTAAAAAGGATAAGAAAGAAAGAAAGACCAGGCAGGCCTGCCATCCTTTTCACTGTCTGTATGTCTGTCTGTCTGATCCCCTGGAACTGGAGATGGGCCACCATATAGTTCCTGGTAGTTGATCCAAGGTACTCTGGAAGAGGAGACAATGCTGATAATTGTTGAGCCCTTTCAGTGGCGCCACCCATCTTTAAATTTTTAGAAGTATATGTGAGGCTGTGTTTATGTACATCATATGCAGACCATAAGAGGGATTTAGATTCTCCAGAAGATGACACACTCTTCTAGAGTGTCTGAAGACAGCTACAGTGTACTTATATCTAATAAATTCATAAATAAACAAATAAACATTTTTTAAAAAGGATAATAAAGAAAGAGAGACCAGGCAGGCCTGCCATCCTTGTTTGTCTGTCTGTCTGTCTGTCTGATCCCCTGGAACTGGAGATGGGCCACCATATAATTGCTGGTAGTTGATCCCAGGTTCTCTGGAAGAGGAGTCAGTGCTGTTAATTGTTGAGCCCTTTCAGTGGCCCCACCCATCTTTAAATTTTTAGAAGTATATGTGAGGCTGTGTTCATGTACATCATATGCAGACCATAAGAGGGATATAGATTCTCCAGAATCTGACACCCTCTTCGGGAGTGTTTGAAGACAGCTACAGTGTACTTCCATCTAATAAATACATACTTAAATTAATAAACATTTTTTAAAAAGGATAAGAAAGAATGAAAGACCAGGTAGGCCTGCCATCCTTAACTCTATCTGTCTATCTGTCTGTCTGTCTGTCTGATCCCCTGGAACTGGAGATGGGCCACCATATAGTTGCTGGTAGTTGATCCCATGTTCTCTATAAGAGGAGACAATGCTGTTAATTGTTGATCCCTTTCATTGGCCCCACACATCTTTAAATTTTTAGAAGTAAATGTGAGGCTGTGTTTATGTACATCATATGCAGACCATAAGAGGGATATAGATTCTCCAGAATCTGACACCCTCTTCTGGAGTGACTGAAGACAGCTACATTGTACTTATATCTAATAAATACATAAATAAATAAATAAACATTTTTTTTAAAAGACTAAGAAAGAAAGAAAGACCAGGCAGGCCTGCCACCTTGTCTGTCTGTCTGTCTGTCTGTCTATCTGTCAGATACCCTGAAACTGGAGATGGGCCACCATATAGTTGCTGGTAGTTGATCCCAAGTTCTCTGGAAGAGGAGACAATGCTGTTAATTGTTGAGCCCTTTCAGTGGCCCCACCCATCTTTAAATTTTTAGAAGTATATGTGAGGCTGTGTTCATGTACATCATATGCAGACCATATGAGGGATATTGATTCTCCAGAATCTGACACCCTCTTCTGGAGAGTCTGAAGACAGCTACAGTGTACTTACATCTAATAAACACATAAATAAATAAATAAATAAATGAATAAATAAATAAATTAATTAATAAACATTTTTTAAAAAGGATAAGAAAGAAAGAAAAATCAGGCAGGCCTGCCATCCTTATCTCTGTCTGTCTGTCTGTCTGTCTTATCCCCTGGAACTTGAGATGGGCCACCATATAGTTGCTGGTAGTTGATCCCACGTTCTCTGGAAGAAGAGACAATGCTGTTAATTGTTGAGCCCTTTCAGTGGGCCCACCCATCTTTAAATTTTTAGAAATATATGTTAGGCTGTGTTTATGTACATCATATGCAGACCATTAGAGGGATTTAGATTCTCCAGAAGATGACACCCTCTTTTAGAGTGTCTGAAGACAGCTACCTTGTACTTAAATCTAATAAATACATACTTAAATTAATAAACATTTCTTAAAAGTATAAGAAAGAAAGAAAGACCAGGCAGGCCTCCATCCTTATCTCTGTCAGTCTGTCTGTCTGTCTGTCTGATCCCTTGGAACTGGAGATGGGCCACCATAAGGTGCTGGTAGTTTATCCCAGGTTCTCTGAAAGAGGAGACAATGCTGTTAATTGTTGAGCCCTCTCAGTGGCCCCACACATCTTTAAATTTTTAGAAGTATATGTGAGGCTGTGTTTATGTACATCATATGCAGACCATAAGAGGGATTTAGATTCTCCACAATCTGACACCCTCTTCTGGAGTGTCTGAAGACAGCTACAGTGTACATATATCTAATAAATAACTGAATAAATATATAAATAAACATTTTTTTAAAAAGATAAGAAAGAAAGAAAGACCAGGCAGGCCAGCCACCCTTATCACTGTCTGTATGTCTGTCTGTCTGATCCCCTGGAACTGGAGATGGGCCACCATATAGTTGCTGGTAGTTGATCCCAGGTACTCTGCAAGAGGAGACAATGCTGTTAATTGTTGAGCCCTTTCAGTGGCGCCACCCATCTTTAAATATTTAGAGGTATATGTGAGGCTGTGTTTATGTACATCATATGCAGACCATAAGAGGGATTTAGATTCTCCAGAATCTGACACCCTCTTCTGGAGTGTCTGAAGACAGCTACAGTGTACTTATATCTAATAAATACATAAATAAATAAATAAACATTTTTAAAAAGGATAATAAAGAAAGAGAGACCAGGCAGGCCTGCCATCCTTGTTTGTCTGTCTGTCTGTCTGTCTGATCCCCTGGAACTGGAGATGGGCCACCATATAATTGCTGGTAGTTGATCCCAGGTTCTCTGGAAGAGGAGTCAGTGCTGTTAATTGTTGAGCCCTTTCAGTGGCCCCACCCATCTTTAAATTTTTAGAAGTATATGTGAGGATGTGTTCATGTACATCATATGCAGACCATAAGAGGGATATAGATTCTCCAGAATCTGACACCCTCTTCGGGAGTGTTTGAAGACAGCTACAGTGTACTTACATCTAATAAATACATACTTAAATTAATAAACATTTTTTTAAAAAGGATAAGAAAGAATGAAAGACCAGGTAGGCCTGCCATCCTTAACTCTATCTGTCTGTCTGTCTGTCTGTCTGTCTGTCTGATCCCCTGGAAATGGAGATGGGCCACCATATAATTGCTGGTAGTTGATCCCATTTCTCTATAAGAGGAGACAATGCTGTTAATTGTTGATCCCTTTCATTGGCCCCACACATGTTTAAATTTTTAGAAGTAAATGTGAGGCTGTGTTTATGTACATCATATGCAGACCATAAGAGGGATATAGATTCTCCAGAATCTGACACCCTCTTCTGGAGTGTCTGAAGACAGCTACAGTGTACTTATATCTAATAAATACATAAATAAATATATAAATAAACATTTTTTAAAAAGGATAAGAAAGAAAGAAAGACCAGGCAGGCCTGCCATCCTTATCACTGTCTGTCTGTCTGTCTGTCTGATCCCCTGGAACTGGAGATGGGCCACCTTTTAGGTGCTGGTAGTTGATCCCTGGTTCTCTGGAAGTGGAGACAATGCTGTTAAATGTTGAGTCCTTTCAGTGGCCCCACCTATTTATAATTTTTAGAAGTATATATGAGGCTGTGTTTATGTACATCATATTCAGACCATAAGAGGGATTTAGATTCTCTAGAATCTGACACCCTCTTCTGGAGTGTCTGAAGACGGCTACAATGTACTTATATCTAATAAATACATAAATAAATAAATAAATAAATAAATAAATAAACAGTTTTTAAAATGTATAAGAAATAAAGAAAGACCAGGCAGGCCTGCCATCCTCACCTCTGTCTCTCTGTCTGTCTGTCTGTCTGTCTGATCCACTGGAACTGGGGATGGGCCACCATAAGGTGCTGGTAGTTTATCCCAGTTTCTCTGAAAGAGGAGACAATGCTGTTAATTGTTGAGCCCTCTCAGTGGCCCCACACATCTTTAAAATTTTAGAAGTATATGCGAGGCTGTGTTTATGTACATCATATGCAGACCATAAGAGGGATATAGATTCTCCAGAATCTGACACCCTCTTCTGGAGTGTCTGAAAGCAGCTACAGTGTACATATATTTAATAAATACATAAATAAATATATAAATAAACATTTTTTTTAAAAAGGATAAGACAGAAAGAAAGACCAGGCAGGCCTGCCATCCTTATCACTGTCTGTATGTCTCTCTGTCTGATCCCCTGGAACTGGAGATGGGCCACCATATAGTTGCTGGTAGTTGATCCCAGGTACTCTGGAAGAGGAGACAATGCTGTTAATTGTTGAGCTTTTAGAGTGGCCCCACCCTTCTTTAAATTTTTAGAAGTATATGTGAGGCTGTGTTTATGTACATCATATGCAGACCATAAGAGGGATTTAGATTCTCCAGAATCTGACACCCTCTTCTGGAGTGTCTGAACAGCTACAGTGTACTTATATCTAATAATAAATAAATAAATAAATAAATAAACAAACATTTTTTTAAAAAAAGGATAAGAAAGAAAGAAAGACCAGGCAGGCCTGCCATCCTTATCACTGCCTGTCTGTCTGTCTGTCTGATCCCCTGGAACTGGAGATGGGCCACCTTTTACGTGCTGGTAGTTGATCCCAGGTTCTCTGGAAGAGGAGACAATGCTGTTAATTGTTGAGTCCTTTCAGTGGCCCCACCTATTTATAATTTTTAGAAATATATGTGAGGCTGTATTTATGTACATCATATTCAGACCATAAGAGGGATTTAGATTCTCTAGAATCTGACACCCTCTTCTGGAGTGTCTGAAGACGGCTACAGTGTACTTATATCTAATAAATACGTAAATAAATAAATAAATAAATAAATAAATAAATAAACAGTTTTTAAAAGATATAAGAAATAAAGAAAGACCAGGCAGGCATGCCATCCTCATCTCTGTCTCTCTGTCTGTCTGTCTGTCTGTCTGATCCACTGGAACTGGGGATGGGCCACCATAAGGTGCTGGTAGTTTATCCCAGGTTCTCTGAAAGAGGAGACAATGCTGTTAATTGTTGAGTCCTTTCAGTGGCCCCACCTATTTATAATTTTTAGAAGTATATGTGAGGCTGTGTTTATGTACATCATATTCAGATCATAAGAGGGATTTAGATTCTCTAGAATCTGACACCCTCTTCTGGAGTGTGTGAAGACGGCTACAGTGTACTTATATCTAATAAATAAATAAATAAATAAATAAATAAATAAATAAACATATTTTAAAAAGTATAAGAAATAAAGAAAGACCAGGCAGGCCTGCCATCCTTATCTCTGTCTTTCTGTCTATCTGTCTGTCTGTCTGATCCCCTGGAACTGGAGATGGGCCACCATAAGGTGCTGGTAGTTTATCCCAGGTTCTCTGAAAGAGGAGACAATGCTGTTAATTGTTGAGCCCTCTCAGTGGCCCCACACATCTTTAAATTTTTAGAAGTATATGCGAGGCTGTGTTTATGTACATCATATGCAGACCATAAGAGGGATTTAGATTCTCCAGAATATGACACCCTCTTCTGGAATGTCTGAAAGCAGCTACAGTGTACATATATCTAATAAATACATAAATAAATATATAAATAAACATTTTTTTAAAAAGGATAAGACAGAAAGAAAGAACAGGCAGGCCTGCCATCCTTATCACTGTCTGTATGTCTGTCTGTCTGAACCCCTGGAACTGGAGATGGGCCACCATATATTTGCTGGTAGTTGATTCCAGGTACTCTGGAAGAGGAGACAATGCTGTTAATTGTTGAGCTTTTAGAGTGGCCCCATTCTTCTCTAAATTTTTAGAAGTATATGTGAGGCTGTGTTTATGTACATCATATGCAGACCAAAAGAGGGATTTAGATTCTCCAGAATCTGACACCCTCTTCTGGAGTGTCTGAACAGCTACAGTGTACTTATATCTAATAATAAATAAATAAATAAATAAATAAACATTTTTTTTAAAAAAAGGATAAGAAACAAAGAAAGACCAGGCAGGCCTGCCATCCTTATCACTGTCTGTCTGTCTGTCTGTCTGATCCCCTGGAACTGGAGATGGGCCACCTTTTAGGTGCTGGTAGTTGATCCCAGGTTCTCTGGAAGAGGAGACAATGCTGTTAATTGTTGAGTCCTTTCAGTGGCCCCACCTATTTATAATTTTTAGAAGTATATGTGAGGCTGTGTTTATGTACATCATATTCAGACCATAAGAGGGATTTAGATTCTCTAGAATCTGACACCCTCTTCTGGAGTGTCTGAAGACGGCTACAGTGTACTTATATCTAATAAATACATAAATAAATAAATAAATAAATAAATAAATAAATAAATAAATAAATTAACATTTTTTAAAAAGTATAAGAAATAAAGAAAGACCAGGCAGGCCTGCCATCCTTATCTCTGTCTCTCTGTCTGTCTGTCTGTCTGTCTGTCTGATCCACTGGAACTGGAGATGGGCCACCATAAGGTGCTGGTAGTTTATCCCAGGTTCTCTGAAAGAGGAGACAATGCTGTTAATTGTTGAGCCCTCTCAGTGGCCCCACACATCTTTAAATTTTTAGAAGTATATGTGAGGCTGTGTTTATGTACATCATATGCAGACCATAAGAGGGATTTAGATTCTCCAGAATCTGACACCCTCTTCTAAAGTGTCTGAAGACCCCTACAGTGTACTTTTATCTAATAAATACATAAATAAATATATAAATAAACATTTTTTTGAAAAGGATAAGAATGAAAGAATGACCAGGCAGGCCTGCCATCCTTATCACTCTCTGTATGTCTGTCTGTCTGATCCCCTGGAACTGGAGATGGGCCACCTTATAGTTGCTGGTAGTTGATCCCAGGTACTCTGGAAGAGGAGACAATGCTGTTAATTGTTGAGCTTTTAGAGTGGCCCCTCCCTTCTTTAAATTTTTAGAAGTATATGTGAGGCTGTGTTTATGTACATCATATGCAGACCATAAGAGGGATTTAGATTCTCCAGAATCTGACACCCTCTTCTGGAGTGTCTGAACAGCTACAGTGTACTTATATCTAATAATAAATAAATAAATAAATAAATAAATAAATAAATAAATAAATAAACATTTTTTTAAAAAAAGGATGAGAAAGAAAGAAAGATCAGGCAGGCCTGCCATCCTTATCACTGTCTGTCTGTCTGTCTGATCCCCTGGAACTGGAGATGGGCCACCTTTTAGGTGCTGGTAGTTGATCCCAGGTTCTCTGGAAGAGGAGACAATGCTGTTAATTGTTGAGTCCTTTCAGTGGCCCCACCTATTTTTAATTTTTAGAAGTATATGTGAGGCTGTGTTTATGTACATCATATTCAGACCATAAGAGGGATTTAGATTCTCCAGAATCTGACACCCTCTTCTGGAGTGTCTGAAGACGGCTACAGTGTACTTATATCTAATAAATAAATAAATAAATAAATAAATAAATAAATAAATAAACATTTTTTAAAAAGTATAAGAAATAAAGAAAGACCAGGCAGACCTGCCATCCTTATCTCTGTCTCTCTGTCTGTCTGTCTGTCTGTCTGATCCACTGGAACTGGAGATGGGCCACCATAAGGTGCTGGTAGTTTATCCCAGGTTCTCTGAAAGAGGAGACAATGCTGTTAATTGTTGAGCCCTCTCAGTGGCCCCACACATCTTTAAATTTTTAGAAGTATATGTGAGGCTGTGTTTATGTACATCATATGCAGACCATAAGAGGGATTTAGATTCTCCAGAATCTGACACCCTCTTCTGGAGTGTCTGAAGACAGCTACAGTGTACTTATATCTAATAAATACATAAATAAATATATAAATAAACATTTTTTTAAAAAGGATAAGAAAGAAAGAAAGACCAGGCAGGCCTGCCATCCTTATCACTGTCTGTATGTCTGTCTGTCTGATCCTCTGGAACTGGAGATGGGCCACCATATAGTTGCTGGTAGTTGATCCCAGGTACTCTGGAAGAGGAGACAATGCTGTTAATTGTTGAGCTTTTAGAGTGGCCCCACCCTTCTTTAAATTTTTAGAAGTATATGTGAGGCTGTGTTTATGTACATCATATGCAGTCCATAAGAGGGATTTAGATTCTCCAGAATATGACACCCTCTTCTGAAGTGTCTGAAGACAGCTACAATGTACTTATATCTAATAAATATATATATAAATAAATAAACATTTTTAAAATGTATAAGAAGAAAGAAAAACCAGGCAGGCCTTCAATCCTTGTCTGTCTGTCGGTATGTATGTCTGTCTGATCCCCTGGAACTGGAGATGGGCCACAATATATTTGCTGGTAGTTGATCACAGGTCCTCTGGAAGAGGAGACAATGCTGTTAATTGTTGAGCTTTTTCAGTGGCCCCAACCATCTTTAAATTTTTAGAAGTATATGTGAGGCTGTGTCTATGTACATCATATGCAGACTATAAGGGGGATATAGATTCTCCAGAATCTGACACCCTCTTCTGGAGAGTCTGAAGACAGCTACAGTGTACTTATATCTAATAAATACATAAATAAATATATAAATAAACTTTTTTTTAAAAAGGATAAGAAAGAATGAAAGACCAGGCAGGCCTGCCATCCTTATCTCTGTCTGTCTGTCTGTCTGTCTGATCCCCTGCAACTTGAGATGGGCCACCACATAGTTGCTGGTAGTTGATCCCACGTTCTCTGGAAGAGGAGACAATGGTGTTAATTGTTGAGCCCTTTCAGTGGGCCCACCCAACTTTAAATTTTTAGAAGTATATATGAGGCTGTGTTTATGTACATCATATGCAGACCATAAGAGGGATATAGATTCTCCAGAATCTGACACCCTCTTCGGGAGTGTCTGAAGACAGCTACAGTGTACATATATCTAATAAATACATAAATAAATATATAAATAAACATTTTTTTAAAAAGGATAAGAAAGAAAGAAAGACCAGGCAGGCCTGCCATCCTTATCACTGTCTGTATGTCTGTCTGTCTGATCCTCTGGAACTGGAGATGGGCCACCATATAGTTGCTGGTAGTTGATCCCAGGTACTCTGGAAGAGGAGACAATGCTGTTAATTGTTGAGCTTTTAGAGTGGCCCCACCCTTCTTTAAATTTTTAGAAGTATATGTGAGGCTGTGTTTATGTACATCATATGCAGTCCATAAGAGGGATTTAGATTCTCCAGAATATGACACCCTCTTCTGAAGTGTCTGAAGACAGCTACAATGTACTTATATCTAATAAATATATATATAAATAAATAAACATTTTTAAAATGTATAAGAAGAAAGAAAAACCAGGCAGGCCTTCAATCCTTGTCTGTCTGTCTGTATGTATGTCTGTCTGATCCCCTGGAACTGGAGATGGGCCACAATATATTTGCTGGTAGTTGATCACAGGTCCTCTGGAAGAGGAGACAATGCTGTTAATTGTTGAGCTTTTTCAGTGGCCCCAACCATCTTTAAATTTTTAGAAGTATATGTGAGGCTGTGTCTATGTACATCATATGCAGACTATAAGGGGGATATAGATTCTCCAGAATCTGACACCCTCTTCTGGAGAGTCTGAAGACAGCTACAGTGTACTTATATCTAATAAATACATAAATAAATATATAAATAAACTTTTTTTTAAAAAGGATAAGAAAGAATGAAAGACCAGGCAGGCCTGCCATCCTTATCTCTGTCTGTCTGTCTGTCTGTCTGATCCCCTGCAACTTGAGATGGGCCACCACATAGTTGCTGGTAGTTGATCCCACGTTCTCTGGAAGAGGAGACAATGGTGTTAATTGTTGAGCCCTTTCAGTGGGCCCACCCAACTTTAAATTTTTAGAAGTATATATGAGGCTGTGTTTATGTACATCATATGCAGACCATAAGAGGGATATAGATTCTCCAGAATCTGACACCCTCTTCGGGAGTGTTTGAAGACAGCTACAGTGTACTTACATCTAATAAATACATACTTAAATTAATAAACATTTTTTTAAAAAGGATAAGAAAGAATGAAAGACCAGGTAGGCCTCCATCCTTACCTCTGTCAGTCTGTCTGTCTGTCTGTCTGATCCCTTGGAACTGGAGATGGGCCACCATATAGTTGCTGTTAGTTGATCCCAGGTTCTCTGGAAGAAAAGACAATGCTGTTAATTGTAGAGCCCTTTCAGTGGCTCCACCTATCTTTAAATTTTTAGAAGTATATGTTAGGCTGTGTTTACGTATATCATATGTAGACCATAAGAGGGATTTTGATTCTCCAGAATCTGACACCGTCTTCTGGAGTGTCTGAAGACAACTACAGTGTACTTATGTCTAATAAATACATAAATAAATAAATAAATAAATAAATAAATAAATAAATAAATAAACATTATTTTAAAAGGATAAGAAAGAAAGAAAAACCAGGCATGCCTGCCCTCCTTATCTCTGTCTGTCTGTCTGTCTGTCTGATCCCCTGGAACTGGAGATGGGCCACCTTTTAGGTGCTGGTAGTTGATCCCAGGTTCTCTGGAAGAGGAGACAATGCTGTTAATTGTTGAGTCCTTTCAGTGGCCCCACCTATTTATAATTTTTAGAAGTATATGTGAGGCTGTGTTTATGTACATCATATTCAGACCATAAGAGGGATTTAGATCCTCTAGATTCTGACACCCTCTTCTGGAGTGTCTGAAGACAGCTACAGTGTACTTATATCTAATACATACATAGATAAATAAATAAATAAATAAACATTTTTTAAAAAGTATAAGAAATAAAGAAAGACCAGGCAGGCCTGCCATCCATATCTCTGTCTCTCTGTCTGTATGTCTGTCTGATCCTCTGGAACTGGAGATGGGCCACCATAAGGTGCTGGTAGTTTATCCCAGGTTCTCTGAAAGAGGAGACAATGCTGTTAATTGTTGAGCCCTCTCAGTGGACCCACCCATCTTTAAATTTTTAGAAGTATATGCGAGGCTGTGTTTATGTACCGAATATGCAGACCATAAGAGGGATTTAGATTCTCCAGAATCTGACACTCACTTCTGGGGTGTCTGAAGACAGCTACAGTGTACATATATCTAATAAATACATAAATAAATATATAAATAAACATTTTTTTAAAAATGATAAGAAAGAAAGAAAGACCAGGCAGGCCTGCCATCCTTATCACTGTCTGTATGTCTGTCTGTCTGATCCCATGGAACTGGAGATGGGCCACCATATAGTTGCTGGTAGTTGATCCCAGGTACTCTGGAAAAGGAGACAATGCTGTTAATTGTTGAGCTTTTAGAGTGGCCCCACCCTTCTTTAAATTTTTAGAAGTATATGTGAGGCTGTGTTTATGTACATCATATGCAGACCATAAGAGGGATTTAGATTCTCCAGAATCTGACACCCTCTTCTGGAGTGTCTGAAAGCAGCTACAGTGTACATATATCTAATAAATACATAAATAAATATATAAATAAACATTTTTTAAAAAGGATAAGAAAGAAAGAAAGACCAGGCAGGCCTGCCATCCTTATCACTGTCTGTATGTCTGTCTGTCTGATCCCCTGGAACTGGAGATGGGCCACCATATAGTTGCTGGTAGTTGATCCCAGGTACTCTGGAAGAGGAGACAATGCTGTTAATTGTTGAGCTTTTAGAGTGGTCCCACCCTTCTTCAAATTTTTAGAAATATATGTGAGCCTGTGTTTATGTACATCATATGCAGACCATAAGAGGGATTTAGATTCTCCAGAATATGACACCCTCTTCTGGAGTGTCTGAAGACAGCTACAGTGTACTTATATCTAATAAATATATATATAAATAAATAAACATTTTTAAAATGTATAAGAAAGAAAGAAAAACCAGGCAGGCCTGCAATCCTTGTCTGTCTGTCTGTATGTATGTCTGTCTGATCGCCTGGAACTGGAGATGGGCCACAATATAGTTGCTGGTAGTTGATCCCAGGTCCTCTGGAAGAGGAGACAATGCTGTTAATTGTTGAGCCCTTTCAGTGGCCCCAACCATCTTTAAATTTTTAGAAGTATATGTGAGGCTGTGTTTATGTACATCATATGCAGACCATAAGAGGGATATAGATTCTCCAGAATCTGACACCCTTTTCTGGAGAGTCTGAAGACAGCTACAGTGTACTTATATCTAATAAATAAATACATTAATTAATTAATTAATAAACATTTTTAAAAAAGAGAAGAAAGAAAGATAAATCAGGCAGGCCTGCCATCCTTATCTCTGTCTGTCTGTCTGTCTCTCTGATGCCCTGCAACTTGAGATGGGCCACCACATAGTTGCTGGTAGTTGATCCCACGTTCTCTGGAAGAGTTGACAATGGTGTTAATTGTTGATCCCTTTCAGTGGGCCCACCCATCTTTAAATTTTTAGAGATATATGTGAGGCTGTGTTTATGTATATCATATGCAGACCATAAGAGGGATTTAGATTCTCCAGAAGATGACACCCTCTTCTAGAGTGTCTGAAGACAGCTACAGTGTACTTATATCTAATAAATACATAAATAAATAAATAAATAAATAAATAAATAAACATTTTTTTAAAAGTATAAGAAAGAAAGAAAGACCAGGCAGGCCTCCATCCTTACCTCTGTCAGTCTGTCTGTCTGTCTGTCTGATTCCTTGGAACTGGAGATGGGCCACCATATAGTTGCTGTTAGTTGATCCCAGGTTCTCTGGAAGAAGAGACAATGCTGTTAATTGTTGAGCCCTTTCAGTGGCTCCACCTATCTTTAAATTTTTAGAAGTATATGTTAGGCTGTGTTTATGTACATCATATGCAGACCATAAGAGGGATTTAGATTCTCCAGAATCTGACACCCTCTTCTGGAGTGTCTAAAGACAACTACAGTGTACTTATATCTAATAAATACATAAATAAATAAATAAATAAATAAATAAATAAATAAATAAACATTATTTTAAAAGGATAAGAAAGAAAGAAAAACCAGGCAGACCTGACCTTTTTATCTCTGTCTGTCTATCCGTCTGATCCCCTGGAACTGGAGATGGGCCACCATATAGTTGCTGGTAGTTGATCCCAGGTTCTCTGGAAGAAGAGACAATGCTGTTAATTGTTGAGCCCTTTCAGTGGGCCCACCCATCTTAAATTTTTAGAAGTGTATGTGAATCTGTGTTTATGTCCATCATATGCAGACCATAAGAGGGATTTATATTCTCCAGAATCTGACACCCTCTTCTGGAGTGTCTGAAGACAGCTACAGTGTACTTATATCTAAGAAATACATAAATAAATAAATAAACATTTTTTAAAAAGGATAAGAAAGAAAGAAAAACCAGGGAGGCCTGCCACCCTTGTCTGTCTGTCTCTTTGTCTGCCTGATCCCCTGGAACGGGAGATGGGCCACCATATAATTGCTCATAGTTGATCCCAGGTTCTCTGGTAGAGGAGACAATGCTGTTAATTGTTGAGCCCTTTCAGTGACCCCACACATCTTTAAATTTTTAGAAGTATATGTGAGGCTGTGTTTATGTACATCATATGCAGACCAAAAGAGGGATTTAGATTCTCCAGAATCTGACACCATCTTCAGGAGTGTCTGAAGACAGCTACAGTGTACTTATATATTATAAATAAATAAATAAATAAATAAATAAATAAATAAACATTTTTAAAAGTATAAGAAAGAAAGAAAGACCAGGCAGGCCTCCATCCTAATCTCTGTCTGTCTGTCTGTCTGTCTGATACCCTGGAACTGGAGATGGGCCACCATATAGTTGCTGGTAGTTTATCCAAGGTTCTCTGGAAGAGGAGACAATGCTGTTAATTGTTGAGCCCTTTCAGTGGCCCCACCCATCTTTAAATTTTTAGAAGTATATGCGAGGCTGTGTTTATGTACCGAATATGCAGACCATAAGAGGGATTTAGATTCTCCAGAATCTGACACCCTCTTCTGGAGTGTCTGAAGACAGCTACAGTGTACTTATATCTAATAAATTCATAAATAAACAAATAAACATTTTTAAAAAAGGATAATAAAGAAAGAGAGACCAGGCAGACCTGCCATCCTTGTCTTTCTATCTGTCTGACTGATCCCCTGGAACTGGAGATGGGCCACCATATAATTGCTGGTAGTTGATCCCAGGTTCTCTGGAAGAGGAGTCAGTGCTGTTAATTGTTGAGCCCTTTCAGTGGCCCCACCCATCTTTAAATTTTTAGAAGTATATGTGAGGCTGTGTTTATGTACATCATATGCAGACCATAAGAGGGATTTAGATTCTCCAGAATCTGACACCCTCTTCTGGAGAGTCTGAAAGCAGCTACAGTGTACTTATATCTAATAAATACATACTTAAATTAATAAACATTTTTTAAAAGGATAAGAAAGAAGGAAAGACCAGGTAGGCCTGCCATCCTTAACTCTATCTGTCTGTATGTCTGTCTGTCTGTCTGAACCCCTGGAACTGGAGATGGGCCACCATATAGTTGCTGGTAGTTGATCCCAGGTTCTCTATAAGAGGAGACAATGCTGTTAATTGTTGATCCTTTTCATTGGACCAACACATCTTTAAATTTTTAGATGTAAATGTGAGGCTGTGTGTATGTACATCATATGCAGACCATAAGAGGGATATAGATTCTCCAGAATCTGACACCCTCTTCTGGAGTGTCTGAAGACAGCTACAGTGTAAGTATATCTAATAAATACATAAATAAATAAATAAATAAATAAATAAACAAACAAACATTTTTTAAAAGGGATAAGAAAGAAAGAAAAACCAGGCAGGCCTGCCATCCTTGTCTGTCTTTCTCTCTGTCTGTCTGTCTTGCCTAGCCCCTTGAGTAGCCTAGCCTAGTCCCTTGCCTTGACTAGCCCAGCCCCTTGCCTAGCCTAGCCTAGCCCAGCCCTGCCTTGCCTAGCCCTGCCTATCCCTGTCTTTAACCAGGATGGCCTCGAACTCAGAAACTGACTGCCTCTGCCTCCAGAGTGCTCTCATTAAGAGCTCGAGCCACCACTTACTGTTGGGTTTTCTAAGTCTTACATAGGTATGGTCTGTTTCTCAGCTGTGAAACCCTAATTAACACATGTAGTCTGTCCTAGGTCAGCCATAGCTACAGACTGAGGCCTTTGCTAAAACAAAACAAAAGAAAACAAAAAATAGAAATAATAAAATAAATAAATTAAGCAACCACATGATATCTTTTCTTTCTTTCAATGATACTCAGAGCTTGAAGCAGTTCACCCATGAGACCTCAGCTCCGGACATTGAGGCTCTTTCCCTAACAAGTATTATGGCTGAACCTGAGGGGTTCTAACTGCTGATTTGTGTACCCCACTTTAAAAAAATAGTTGTTTTCAAAGGCTGCAAGTTCTTAGCCCTGTTCCTTGTTACAGTTGAGTCACAGCCCTGAAAGTTCAGTGGTAGTTAAAGGCACTGAGAAGGGCTTCCTATAGACATCAAAGACCAAGTCTTTGTTTTTAAAAAGTTAATCTGGATTCCCCCACACCCTGGCATCCTTAGAATTCCTAGAAAGGAAGGCAGGGACCTGGGCAGAAGGGTGCAAGGCTACTGGTGTTTGTAAGTGGTAACAGAAAGCTTTCTCTTGTTGGTACCCTACCCCAAGTTACACTGTCACTTCTTTTTCCTAGTTGTTGTTTTGTCGGTTTGTATTCTCAACATAGACCCTTTTCCTTCCTAACCTTGGCTGTCCTGAACCTTACTGTCCTTGAACTCAGTGATTTGCCTGTCTTGCTGGGATGAAACTGTAAGCTACCATCCAGAAGGAAGCACCCTGCTGAGGTTAGATTGGGGTCTCTTCCATTTTCCTCCATGAACATGCATATGGCAGGCCTGTTCTTTCTTTTTTACTTTTCCTTTTTTTTTTAAAGATTTATTTATTTATTATATTTAAGTATGCTGTAGGTATCTTCAGACAGTCCAGAAGAGGGTGTCAGATTCTGAAGAATCTAAATCATTCTTATTGTCTGCATATGATGTATATAAACACAGCCTCACATATACTCAAAAAAAAAAAAAGAAAAAGAAAGATGTGGCTACAGAGAGGGCTCAACAATTAAGAGCATTGTCTCCTCTTCCAGAGAACCTGGGCTCAATTACCAGTATTATATATGGTGGCCCATCTCCAGTTCCAGGGGATCTAATACTCTGTTCTGGAGTCTGTGGGCACAGCATACACATGCAAAACATTCTTACACAATCATTGAGAGAGGAGAGAGAGGGGTTGAGAGAGAGGGGAGGTAATCATACCTCCTGACAAGTTTGAAGACCTGAGCTTCATCACTCACACAAATAAATAAATGCAAAATATTTTTTTATAAATAAACTCTGCCATTGCCCTTTAAAAATTCCTAGAAAACAAGTTTTATAAGCAACAGTTATATTTACTATATCTAAAGGACAGTCATGAGCATATTCAATAAATAGAAAAAGGCCTGTTAGTCTTAGAAATGGAAAAGACAAACCAAGGAAGGTTTGCAATTACATAATGAGGCAGCTCAGCCCAGCTCTATGGTTGGAAATAAGACTCGAGAATAGGATACACCTGAAGACAGCCAGCCATTGTTTTTTGTTTTGGAGGCTGAAAGGATACACCTGAAGACAGCCAATGCTGTGTGATGGTGATCTGGTATTTTTTTTTTTTAATTTTTAAAAACTTTAACACTTTTTATAAAACTTTTATAAAAACTTTTTATTATAAACTTTTCTTTCTTTCTTTCTTCCTTCCTTTCTTTCCTCACCCTAGCCCCTACCCTAGCCCTGTCTTTCACCAGGGTGGCCTCGAACTCAGAAACTAACTGTCTCTGCCTACAGAGTGCTCTCATTAAGAGCTTGAGCCACCACTGAATGTAGGGTTTTCTAAGCCTTACCTTGCTCTTGGTGTCTGTTCTCAGCTGTGAAACCCTAATTAACACAAGTAGGCAGTCCTGGGTCAGCCAGAGCTACAGACTGAGGACTTCTCTAAAAACAAATAAAACAAAACAAAACAACAAATAGAAATAATAAAATACATAAATTAAGCATCCACAGCATAGCTTTTCTCTATCTAGGTGGTACTCAGAAATTCCAGCAGTTGGCCTGTGACACCTCAGCTCAGTATATGTGAGGCTGTGTTTATGTACATCATATGCAGACCATAAGAGGGATTTACATTCTCCAGAATCTGACACCCTCCTCTGGAGTGTCTAAAGAAAGCTACAGTGTACTTATATCTAAGAAATACATAAATAAATAAATAAATAAATAAATATTTTTTAAAAAGGATAAGAAAGAAAGAAAGACCAGGCAGGCCTGCCATCCTTATCTCTGTCTGTCTGTCTGTCTGATCCCCTGGAACTGGAGATGGGCCACCTTGTAGGTGCAGGTAGTTGATCCCAGGTTTTCTGGAAGAGGAGACAATGCTGTTAATTGTTGAGCCCTTTCAGTGGCCCCACCCATTTTTAATTTTTAGAAGTATATGTGAGGCTGTGTTTATGTACATCATATTCAAACCATAAGAGGCATTTAGATTCTCCAGAATCTGACACCCTCTTCTGGAGTGTTATAAGACGGCTACAGTGTACTTATATCTAATAAATAAATAAATAAATAAATAAATAAATAAATAAATAAATAAATAAATAAACATTTTTTTAAAAGTATAAGAAATAAAGAAAGACCTGGCAGGCCTGCCATCCTTGTCTGTCTGTCTGTCTGTCTGATCCCATGGAACTGGAGATGGGCCACTATATAATTGCTGGTAGTTGATCCCAGGTTCTCTGGAAGAGGAGTCAGTGCTGTTAATTGTTGAGCCCTTTCAGTGGCCCCACCCATCTTTAAATTTTTAGAAGTATATGTGAGGCTGTGTTCATGTACATCATATGCAGACCATAAGAGGGATATAGATTCTCGAGAATCTGACACCCTCTTCGGGAGTGTTTGAAGACAGCTACAGTTTACTTATATCTAATAAATACATACATAATTAATAAACATTTTTTAAAAGGATAAGAAAGAAGGAAAGACAAGGTAGGCCTGCCATCCTTAACTCTATCTGTCTGTATGTCTGTCTGTCTGTCTGATCCCCTGGAACTGGAGATGGGCCACCATATAGTTGCTGGTAGTTGATCCCAGGTTCTCTATAAGAGGAGACAATGCTGTTAATTGTTGATCCCTTTCATTGGCCCCACACATCTTTAAATTTTTAGATGTAAATGTGAGGCTGTGTGTATGTACATCATATGCAGACCATAAGAAGGATATAGATTCTCCAGAATCTGACACCCTCTACTGGAGTGTCTGAAAACAGCTACAGTGTACGTATATCTAATAAATACATAAATAAATAAATAAATAAATAAATAAATAAATAAACATCATTTTTTAAAAGGGATAAGAAAGAAGAAAAAACCAGGCAGGCCTGCCATCCTTGTCTGTCTTTCTCTCTGTCTGATCCCCTGGACCTGGAGATGGGCCACCATATAGTTGCTGGTAGTTGATCCCAGGTTCTCTGGAAGAGGAGACAATGCTGTTAATTGTTGAGCGCTTTCAGTGGCCCCACCCATCGTTAAATTTTTAGTAGTATATGTGAGGCTGTGTTTATGTACATCATATGCAGACCATAAGAGGGATTTAGATTCTCCAGAATCTGACACCCTCTTCTGGAGTGTCTGAAGACAGCTACAGTGTACTTATATCTAATAAATACATAAATAAATATATAAATAAACATTTTTTTAAAAAGGATAAGAAAGAAAGAAAGACCAGGCAGGCCTGCCATCCTTATCACTGTCTGTATATCTGTCTGTCTGATCCCCTGGAACTGGAGCTGGGCCACCATATAGTTGCTGGTAGTTGATCCCAGGTACTCTGGAAGAGGAGACAATGCTGTTAATTGTTGAGCTTTTAGAGTGGCCCCACCCTTCTTTAAATTTTTAGAAGTATATGTGAGGCTGTGTTTATGTACATCATATGCAGACCATAAGAGGGATTTAGATTCTCCAGAATCTGACACCCTCTTCTGGAGTGTCTGAACAGCTACAGTGTACTTGCATCTAATAAATACATAAATAAATAAATAAATAATAAATAAATAAATAAATAAATTTTTTTTTAAAAAGGATAAGAAAGAAAGAAAGACCAGGCTGGCCTGCCATCCTTATCCTTGTCTGTCTGTCTGTCTGTCTGATCCCCTGGGAGTGGAAATGGGCCACCATATAGTTGCAGGTAGTTGATCACAGGTTCTCTGTAAGAGGAGACAATGCGGTTAATTGCTGAGCCCTTTCAGTGGCCACCCCCACCTTTATATTTTAAGAAGTAAATGTGAAGCTGTGTTTATGTACATCATATGCAGACCATAAGAGGGACTTAGATTCTCCAGAATCTGACACCTTCTTCTGGAGTGTCTGAAGACGGCTACAGTGTACTTATATCTAATAAAAATATAAATAAATAAATAAACATTTTTTAAAAAGGATAAGAAAGAAAGAAAGACCAGGCAGGCCTGCCATCCTTATCTCTGTCAGACTGTCTGTCTGTCTGATCCCCTGGAATTGGAGATGGGCCACCATATAGTTGCTGGTAGTTGATCCCAGGTACTCTGGAAGAGGAGACAATGCTGTTAATTGTTGAGCTTTTAGAGTGGCCCCACCCTTCTTTAAATTTTTAGAAGTATATGTGAGGCTGTGTTTATGTACATCATATGCAGACCATAAGAGGGATTTAGATTCTCCAGAATCTGACACCCTCTTCTGTAGTGTCTGAACAGCTACAGTGTACTTATATCTACTAAATACATGAATAAATAAATAAATAAATAAATAAATAAATAAATAAATAAATAAACATTTTTTAAAAAGGATAAGAAAGAAAGAAAGACCAGGCAGGCCTGCCATCCATATCTCTGCCTGTCTGTCTGTCTGTCTATCTGATCCCCGGGAACTGGAGATGGGCCACCATATAGTTGCTGGTAATTGATCCAAGGTTCTCTGGAAGAGGAGACAATGCTCTTAATTGTTGAGCCCTTTCAGTGGCCCCACACATCTTTAAATTTTTAGAAGTATATGTGAGGCTGTGTTTATGTACATCATATGCAGACCATAAGAGGGATTTAGATTCTCCAGAATCTGACACCCTCTTCTGGAGTGTCTGAAGACAGCTACAGTGTACTTATATCTAATAAATACATAAATAAATATATAAATAAATAAATAAACAAACATTTTTTAAAAAGGATAAGAAAGAAAGTAAGACCAGGCAGGCCTGCCATCCTTATCTCTGTCTGTCTGTCTTTCTGTCTGATCCCCTGGAACTGGAGATGGGCCACCATATAGTTGCTGGTAGTTGATCCAAAGTTCTCTGGAAGAGGAGACTATGCTCTTAATTGTTGAGCCCTTTCAGTGGCCCCACCCATTTTTAATTTTTAGAAGTATATGTGATGCTGTGTTTATGTACATCATATTCAGACCATAAGAGGGATTTAGATGCTCTAGAATCTGTCACCCTCTTATGGAGTGTCTGAAGACGGCTACAGTGTACTTATATCTAATAAATACATAAATAAATAAAAAATAAATAAATAAACATTTTTTAAATAGTATAAGAAAGAAAGTAAGACCAGGCAGGCCTCTCATCCTTATCTCTGTCTCTCTGTCTGTCTGTCTGTCTGATCCACTGGAACTGGAGATGGGCCACCATAAGGTGCTGGTAGTTTATCCCAGGTTCTCTGAAAGAGGAGACAATGCTGTTAATTGTTGAGCCCTCTCAGTGGCCCCACACATCTTTAAATTTTTAGAAGTATATGCGAGGCTGTGTTTATGTACATCATATGCAGACCATAAGATTGATTTAGATTCTCCAGAATATGACACCATCTTCTGGAGTGTCTGAAGACAGCTACAGTGTACTTATATCTAATAAATACATGAATAAATATATAAATAAACATTTTTTTAAAAAGGATAAGAAAGAAAGAAAGACCAGGCAGGCCTGCCATCCTTATCACTGTCTGTATGTCTGTCTGTCTGATCCCCTGGAACTGGAGATGTGCCACCATATAGTTGCTGGTAGTTGATCCCAGGTACTCTGGAAGAGGAGACAATGCTGTTAATTGTTGAGCTTTTAGAGTGGCCCCACCCTTCTTTAAATTTTTAGAAGTATATGTGAGGCTGTGTTTATGTACATCATATGCAGATCATAAGAGGGATTTAGATTCTCCAGAATCTGACACCGTCTTCTGGAGTGTCTGAACAGCTACAGTGTACTTATATCTAATAAATAAATAAATAAATAAATAAATAAATAAATAAATAAATAAATAAATAAATATTTTTTTAAAAAGGGTAAGAAAGAAAGAAAGACCAGGCTGGCCTGCCATCCTTATCCTTGTCTGTCTGTCTGTCTGTCTGATCCCCTTGGAGTGGAGATGGGCCACCATATAGTTGCAGGTAGTTGATCCCAGGTTCTCTGTAAGAGGAGACAATGCTGTTAATTGCTGAGCCCTTTAAGTGCCCCCCCACCTTTATATTTTAAGAAGTAAATGTGAGGCTGTGTTTATGTACATCATATGCAGACCATAAGAGGGATTTAGATTCTCCAGAATCTGACACCTTCTTCTGGAGTGTCTGAAGATGGCTACAGTGTACTTATATCTAATAAAAATATAAATAAATAAATAAACATTTTTTTAAAAAGGACAAGAAAGAAAGTAAGACCAGGCAGGCCTGCCATCCTTATCTCTGTCTGTCTGTCTGTCTGTATGTCTGATCCCCTGGAACTGGAGATGGGCCACCATATAGTTGCTGGTAGTTGATCCAAGGTTCTCTGGAAGAGGAGACAATGCTGTTAATTGTTGAGCCCTTTCAGTGGCTCCACCTATCTTTAAATTTTTAGAAGTATATGTTAGGCTGTGTTTATGTACATCATATGCAGACCATAAGAGGGATTTAGATTCTCCAGAATCTGACACCCTCTTCTGGAGTGTCTGAAGACAACTACAGTGTACTTAT
Organism: Mus caroli; assembly: GCF_978045245.1. NCBI lineage: Eukaryota > Metazoa > Chordata > Mammalia > Rodentia > Muridae > Mus > Mus caroli. Next base: position 260,878 of record NW_028227353.1, read on the forward strand.
ATCTAATAAATAAATAAATAAATAAATAAATAAATAAATAAATAAACATTATTTTAAAAGGATAAGAAAGAAAGAAAGACCAGACAGGCCTGCCATCCTTATCTCTGTCTGTCTGTCTGTCTGTCTGATCCCCTGGAACTGGAGATGGGCCACCTTGTAGTTGCTGGTAGTTGATCCCACGTTCTCTGGAAGAGGAGACAATGCTGTTAATTGTTGAGGCCTTTCAGTGGCCCCACCCATTTTTAATTTTTAGAAGTATATGTGATGCTGTGTTTATGTACATCATATTCAGAACATAAGAGGGATTTAGATTCTCTAGAATCTGTCACCCTCTTCTGGAGCGTCTGAAGACGGCTACAGTGTACTTATATCTAATAAATAAATAAATAAATAAATAAACATTTTTTAAAAAGTATAAGAAATAAAGAAAGACCAGGCAGGCCTGCCATCCTTATCTCTGTCTCTCTGTCTGTCTGTCTGTCTGATCCACTGGAACTGGAGAGGGGCCACCATAATGTGCTGGTAGTTTATCCCAGGTTCTCTGAAAGAGGAGACAATGCTGTTAATTGTTGAGCCCTCTCAGTGGCCCCACACATCTTTAAATTTTTAGAAGTATATGTGAGGCTGTGTTTATGTACATAATATACAGACCATAAGAGGGATTTAGATTCTCCAGAATCTGAGACCCTCTTCTGGAGTGTCTGAAGACAGCTACAGTGTACTTATATCTAATAAATACATAAATAAATAAATAAACAAACATTATTTTAAAAGGATAAGAAAGAAAGAAAGACCAGACAGGCCTGCCATCCTTATCTCTGTCTGTCTGTCTGTCTGTCTGTCTGATCCCCTGGAACTGGAGATGGGCCACCTTGTAGTTGCTGGTAGTTGATCCCAAGTTCTCTGGAAGAGGAGACAATGCTGTTAATTGTTGAGCCCTTTCAGTGGCCCCACCCATTTTTAATTTTTAGAAGTATATGTGATGCTGTGTTTATGTACATCATATTCAGAACATAAGAGGGATTTAGATTCTCTAGAATCTGTCACCCTCTTCTGGAGCGTCTGAAGACGGCTACAGTGTACTTATATCTAATAAATACATAAATAAATAAATAAATAAATAAACATTTTTTAAAAAGTATAAGAAATAAAGAAAGACCAGGCAGGCCTTCCATCCTTATCTCTGTCTCTGTCTGTCTGTCTGTCTGTCTGTCTGATCCACTGGAACTGGAGATGGGCCACCATAATGTGCTGGTAGTTTATCCCAGGTTCTCTGAAAGAGGAGACAATGCTGTTAATTGTTGAGCCCTCTCAGTGGCCCCACACATCTTTAAATTTTTAGAAGTATATGTGTGGCTATGTTTATGTACATAATATACAGACCATAAGAGGGATTTAGATTCTCCAGAATCTGAGACCCTCTTCTGGAGTGTCTGAAGACAGCTACAGTGTACTTATATCTAATAAATACATAAATAAATATATAAATAAACATTTTTTTTAAAAAGGATAAGAAAGAAAGAAAGACCAGGCAGGTCTGCCATCCTTATCACTGTCTGTATGTCTGTCTGTCTGATCCCCTGGAACTGGAGAAGGGCCACCATATAGTTGCTTGTAGTTGATCCCAGGTACTCTGGAAGAGGAGACAATGCTGTTAATTGTTGAGCTTTTAGAGTGGCCCCACCCTTCTTTAAATTTTTAGAAGTATATGTGAGGCTGTGTTTATGTACATCATATGCAGACCATAAGAGGGATTTAGATTCCCCAGAATCTGACACCCTCTTCTGGAGTGTCTGAAGACAGCTACAGTGTACTTATATCTAATAAATACATAAATAAATATGTAAATAAACATTTTTTTAAAAAGTATAAGAAAGAAAGAAATACCAGGCAGGCCTGCCATCCTTATCACTGTCTGTATGTCTGTCTGTCTGATCCCCTGGAACTGGATATGGGCCATCATACAGTTGCTGGTAGTTGATCCCAGGTACTCTGGAAGAGGAGACAATGCTGTTAATTGTTGAGCTTTTAGAGTGGCCCCACCCTTCTTTAAATTTTTAGAAGTATATGTGAGGCTGTGTTTATGTACATCATATGCAGACCATAAGAGGGATTTAGATTCTCCAGAATCTGACACACTCTTCTGGAGTGTCTGAACAGCTACAGTGTACTTATATCTAATAAATAAATAAATAAATAAATAAATAAATAAATAAATAAATAAACAAACATTTTTTTTTTAAAAAGGATAAGAAAGAACCAAAGACCAGGCAGGCCTGCCATCCTTATCACTGTCTGTCTGTCTGTCTGTCTGATCCCCTGGAACTGGAGATGGACCACCATATAGTTGCTGGTAGTTGATCCCAGGTTCTCTATAAGAGGAGACAATGCTGTTAATTGTTGAGCCCACTCAGTGGCCCCACACATCTTTAAATTTTTAGAAGTATATGTGAGGCTGTGTTTATGTACATCATATGCAGACCATAAGAGGGATTTAGATTCTCCAGAATCTGACACACTCTTCTGGAGTGTCTGAACAGCTACAGTGTACTTATATCTAATAAATAAATAAATAAATAAATAAATAAATAAATAAATAAACAAACATTTTTTTCAAAAAAGGATAAGAAAGAAAGAAAGACCAGGCAGGCCTGCCATCCTTATCACTGTCTGTCTGTCTGTCTGTCTGATCCCCTGGAACTGGAGATGGACCACCATATAGTTGCTGGTAGTTGATCCCAGGTTCTCTATAAGAGGAGACAATGCTGTTAATTGTTGAGCCCACTCAGTGGCCCCACACATCTTTTAATTTTTAGAAGTATATGTTCGGCTGTGTTTATGTACATCTTATGCAGACCATAAGAGGGATTTAGATTCTCCAGAATCTGACACCCTCTTCTGGAGTGTCTGAATAGCTACAGAGTACTTATATCTAATAAATACATAAATAAATAAAGAAAGAAAGAAAGAAAGAAAGAAATAAATAAACATTTTTTAAAAGGATAAGAAAGAAAGTAAGACCAGGCAGGCCTGCCATCCTTATCTCTGTCTCTCTGTCTGTCTGTCTGTCTGATCCACTGGAACTGGAGATGGTCCACCATAAGGTGCTGGTAGTTTATCCCAGGTTCTCTGAAAGAGGAGACAATGCTATTAATAGTTGAGCCCTCTCAGTGGCCCCACACATCTTTAAATTTTTAGAAGTATATGTGAGGCTGTGTTTATGTACATCATATGCAGACCATAAGAGGGATTTAGATTCTCCAGAATCTGGCACCCTCTTCTGGAGTGTCTGAAGACAGCTACAGTGTACTTATATCTAATAAATACATAAATAAATATATAAATAAACATATTTTAAAAAGGATAAGAAAGAAAGAAAGACCAGACAGGCCTGCCATCCTTATCACTGTCTGTATGTCTGTCTGTATGATCCCCTGGAACTGAAGATGGGCCACCATATAGTTGCTGGTAGTTGATCCCAGGTCCTCTGGAAGAGGAGACAATGCTGTTAATTGTTGAGCTTTTAGAGTGGCCCCACCCTTCTTTAAATTTTTAGAAGTATATGTGAGGCTGTGTTTATGTACATCATATGCAGACCATAAGAGGGATTTAGATTCTCCAGAATCTGACACCCTCTTCTGGAGTGTCTGAACAGCTACAGTGTACTTATATCTACTAAATAAATAAATAAATAAATAAATAAACATTTTTTAAAAAGGATAAGACAGAAAGAAAGAAAAGGCAGGCCTGCCATCCATATCTCTGTCTGTCTGTCTGTCTGTCTGTCTATCTGATCCCTGGGAACTGGAGATGGGCCACGAATAGTTGCTGGTAGTTGATCCCAGGTTCTCTCGAAGAGGAGACAATGCTGTTAATTGTTGAGCCCTTTCAGTGGCGCAACCCATCTTTAAATATTTAAAGTATATGTGAGGCTGTGTTTATGTACATCATATGAAGACCATAAGAGGGATTTAGATTCTCCAGAATCTGACACCCACTTCTGGAGTGTGTGAAGACAGCTACAGTGTACTTATATCTAATAAATAAATAGATAAATAAATAAATAAATAAATAAATAAATAAACATTTTTTAAAAAGGATAAGAAAGAAAGAAAGACCAGGCAGGCCTGCCATCCATATCTCTGTCTGTCTGTCTGTCTGTCTATCTGATCCCCGGGAACTGGAGATGGGCCACCATATAGTTGCTGGTAGTTGATCCAATGTTCTCTGGGAGAGGAGCCAATGCTGTTAATTGTTGAGCCCTTTCAGTGGCCCCACACTTCTTTAAATATTTAGAAGTATATGTGAGGCTGTGTTTATGTACATCATATTCTGATTATAAGAGGATTTAGATTCTCCAGAAACTGACACCCTATACTGGAGTGTCTGAAGACAGCTACAGTGTACTTATATGTAATAAATACATAAATAAATAAATAAATAAATAAATATAAATAAATAAACATTTTTTAAAAAGGATAAGAAAGAAAGTAAGACCAGGCAGGCCTGCCATTCTTATCTCTGTCTGTCTGTCTGTCTGTCTGATCCCCTGGAACTGGAGATGGGCCACCATATAGTTGCTGGTAGTTGATCCAAGGTTCTCTGGAAGAGGAGCCAGTGCTGTTAATTGTTGAGCCCTTTCAGTGGCCCCACACTTCTTTAATATTTAGAAGTATATGTGAGGCTGTGTTTATGTACATCATATTCAGATTATAAGAGGATTTAGATTCTCCAGAATCTGACACCCTCTACTGGAGTGACTGAAGACAGCTACAGTGTACTTATATATAATAAATAAATAAATAAATAAATAAATAAATAAATAAATAAACATTTTTTAAAAAGGATAAGAAAGAAAGTAAGACCAGGTAGGCCTGCCATCCTTATCTCTGTTGGTCTGTCTGTCTGTCTGTCTGATCCCCTGGAACTGGAGTTGGGCTACCATAAAGTTGTTGGTAGTTGATCCCAGGTTCTCTGGAAGAGGAGACAATGCTGTTAATTGTTGAGCCCTATCAGTAGCCCTACCCATCTTTAAATATTTAGAAGTATATGTGAGGCTGTGTTTATGTACATCATATGCAGACCATAAGAGGGATTTAGATTCTCCAGAATATGACACCCTCTTCTAGAGTGTCTGAAGACAGCTACAGTGTACTTATATCTAATAAATACATAAATAAATAAATAAACATTTTTTAAAAAGAACAAGAAAGAAAGAAAGACCAGGCAGGCCTGCCACCTTGTCTGTCTGTCTGTCTGTCTGTCTATCTGTCAGATACCCTAGAACTGGAGATGAGCCACCATATAGTTGCTGGTAGTTGATCCCAGGTTCTCTGGAAGAGGAGACAATGGTGTTAATTGTTGAGCCCTTTCAGTGGCCCCACCCATCTTTAAATTTTTAGAAGTATATGTGAGGCTCTGTTCATGTACATCATATGCAGACCATAAGAGGGATATTGATTCTCCAGAATCTGACACCCTCTTCTGGAGAGTCTGAAGACAGCTACAGTGTACTTATATCTAATAAATAAATAAATAAATAAATAAATAAATAAATGAATGAATAAATAAATAAATAAACATTTTTTAAAAAGGATAAAAAAGAAAGAAAAATCAGGCAGGCCTGCCATCCTTATCTCTGTCTGTCTGTCTGTCTGTCTTATCCCCTGGAACTTGAGATGGGCCACCATATAGTTGCTGGTAGTTGATCCCACGTTCTCTGGAAGAAGAGACAATGCTGTTAATTGTTGAGCCCTTTCAGTGGGCCCACCCATCTTTAAATATTTAGAAGTATATGTGAGGCTGTGTTTATGTACATCCTATGCAGACCATAAGAGGGATTTAGATTCTCCAGAAGATGACACCCTCTTCTAGAGTGTCTGAAGACAGCTACAGTGTACTTATATCTAATAAATAAATAAATAAATAAATAAATAAATAAATAAACATTTTTTTAAAAGTATAAGAAAGAAAGAAAGACCAGGCAGGCCTCCATCCTTATCTCTGTCAGTCTGTCTGTCTGTCTGTCTGATCCCTTGGAACTGGAGATGGGCCACCATATAGTTGCTGTTAGTTGATCCCTGGTTCTCTGGAAGAAGCGACAATGCTTTTAATTGTTGAGCCTTTTCAGTGGCTCCACCTATCTTTAAATTTTTAGAAGTATATGTTAGGCTGTGTTTATGTACATCATATGCAGACCATAAGAGGGATTTGGATTCTCCAGAATCTGACACCCTCTTCTGGAGTGTCTGAAGACAACTACAGTGTACTTATATCTAATAAATACATAAATAAATAAATAAATAAATAAATAAATAAATAAACATTATTTTAAAAGGATAAGAAAGAAAGAAAAAACAGGCAGGCCGCCCTCCTTATCTCTGTCTGTCTGTCTGTCTGTCTGATCCCCTGGAACTGGAGATGGGCCACCATATAGTTGCTGGTAGTTGATCCCAGGTTCTCTGGAAGAAGAGACAATGCTGTTAATTGTTGAGCCCTTTCAGTGGCCCCACCCATCTTAAATTTTTAGAAGTATATGTGAATCTGTGTTTATGTCCATCATATGCAGACCATAAGAGGGATTTATATTCTCCAGAATCTGACACCCACTTCTGGAGTGTCTGAAGACAGCTACAGTGTACTTATATCTAATAAATACATAAATAAATAAATAAATAAACATTTTTTAAAAAGGATAAGAAAGAAAAAAAAACCAGGGAGGCCTGCCACCCTTGTCTGTCTGTCTCTTTGTCTGCCTGATCCCCTGGAACTGGAGATGGGCCACCATATAGTTGCTGGTAGTTGATCCCAGGTTCTCTGGTAGAGGAGACAATGCTGTTAATTGTTGAGCCCTTTCAGTGGCCCCACACATCTTTAAATTTTTAGAAGTATATGTGAGGCTGTGTTTATGTACTTCATATGCAGACCATAATAGGGATTTAGATTCTCCAGAATCTGACACCCTCTTCTGGAGTGTTTGAAGACAGCTATATTGTACTTATATATAATAAATAAATAAATAAATAAACATTTTTTAAAAGTATAAGAAAGAAAGAAAGAAAGACCAGGCAGCCCTCCATCCTTATCTCTGTCTGTCTGTCTGTCTGTCTGATACCCTGGAACTGGAGATGGGCCACCATATAGTTGCTGGTAGTTTATCCAAGGTTCTCTGGAAGAGGAGACAATGCTGTTAATTGTTGAGCCCTTTCTGTGGCCCCACCCATCTTTAAATTTTTAGAAGTATATGTGAGGCTGCGTTTATGTATATCATATGCAGACCATAAGAGCGATTTAGATTCTCCAGAATCTGACACCCTCTTCTGGAGTGTCTGAAGATAGCTACAGTGTACTTATATCTAATAAATACATAAATAAACAAATAAACATTTTTTTAAAAAGGATAATAAAGAAAGAGACACCAGGCAGGCCTGCCATCCTTGTCTGTCTGTCTGTCTGTCTGATCCCCTGGAACTGGAGATGGGCCACCATATAATTGCTGGTAGTTGATCCCAGGTTCTCTGGAAGAGGATTCAGTGCTGTTAATTGTTGAGCCCTTTCAGTGGCCCCACCCATCTTTAAATTTTTAGAAGTATATGTGAGGCTGTGTTCATGTACATCATATGCAGACCATAAGAGGGATATAGATTCTCCAGAATCTGACACCCTCTTTGGGAGTGTTTGAAGACAGCTACAGTGTACTTATATCTAATAAATACATACTTAAATTAATAAACATTTTTTAAAAAGGATAAGAAAGAAGGAAAGACCAGGTAGGCCTGCCATACTTAACTCTATCTGTCTGTATGTCTGTCTGTCTGTCTGATCCCCTGGAACTGGAGATGGGCCACCATATAGTTGCTGGTAGTTGATCCCAGGTTCTCTATAAGAGGAGACAATGCTGTTAATTGTTGATCCCTTTCACTGGCCCCACACATCTTTAAAATTTTAGATGTAAATGTGAGGCTGTGTGTATGTACATCATATGCAGACAATAAGAGGGATATAGATTCTCCAGAATCTGACACCCTCTTCTGGAGTGTCTGATGACAGCTACAGTGTACTTATATCTAATAAATACATAAATAAATAAATAAATAAATAAACATTTTTTAAAAGCGATAAGAAAGAAAGAAAAACCAGGCAGGCCTGCCATCCTTGTCTGTCTTTCTCTCTGTCTGTCTGTCTTGCCTAGCCCCTTGAGTAGCCTAGCCTAGTCCCTTGCCTTGACTAGCCCAGCCCCTTGCCTAGCCTAGCCTAGCCCAGCCCTGCCTTGCCTAGCCCTGCCTATCCCTGTCTTTAACCAGGCTGGCCTCGAACTCAGAAACTGACTGCCTCTGCCTCCAGAGTGCTCTCATTAAGAGCTCGAGCTACCACTGACTGTTGGGTTTTCTAAGTCTTACATAGGTATGGTCTGTTTCTCAGCTGTGAAACCCTAATTAACACATGTAGTCTGTCCTAGGTCAGCCATAGCTACAGACTGAGGCCTTTTCTAAAACAAAACAAAAAAAACAAAAAATAGAAATAATAAAATAAATAAATTAAGCAACCACATGATATCTTTTCTTTCTTTCAATGATACTCAGAGCTTGAAGCAGTTCACCCATGAAATCTCAGCTCCGGACATTGAGGCTCTTTCCCTAACAAGTATTATGGCTGAACCTGAGGGGTTCTACTGCTGATTTGTGTCCCCCACTTTAAAAAAATAGTTGTTTTCAAAGGCTGCAGGTTCTTAGTCCTGTTCCTTGTTACAGTTGATTCACAGCCCTGAAAGTTCAGTGGTAGTTAAAGGCACTGAGAAGGGCTTCCTATAGACATCAAAGACCAAGTCTTTTTTTTTTTAAAGTTAATCTGGATTCCCCCACCCCCTGGCATCCTTAGAATTCCTAGAAAGGAAGGCAGGGACCTGGGCAGAAGGGTGCAAGGCTACTGGAGTTTGTAAGTGGTAACAGAAAGCTTTCTCTTGTTGGTACCCTACCCCAAGTTACACTGTCACTTCTTTTTCCTAGTTGTTGTTTTGTCGGTTTGTATTCTCAACATAGACCCTTTTCCTTCCTAACCTTGGCTGTCCTGAACCTTACTGTCCTTGAACTCAGTGATTTGCCTGTCTTGCTGGGATGAAACTGTGAGCTACCATCCAGAAGGAAGCACCCTGCTGAGGTTAGATTGGGGTCTCTCCCATTTTCCTCTATGAACATGCATATGGCAGGCCTGTTCTTTCTTTTTTACTTTTCCTTTTCTTTTTAAAGATTTATTTATTTATTATATTTAAGTATGCTGTAGCTATCTTGAGACAGTCCAGAAGAGGGTGTCAGATTCTGAAGAATCTAAATCATTCTTATTGTCTGCATATGATGTATATAAACACAGCCTCACATATACTCAAAAAAAAAAAAAGAAAGAAAGAAAGATGTGGCTACAGAGAGGGCTCAACAATTAAGAGCATTGTCTCCTCTTCCAGAGAACCTTGGCTCAATTACCAGTATTATATATGGTGGCCCATCTCCAGTTCCAGGGGATCTAATACTCTGTTCTGGAGTCTGTGGGCACAGCATACACATGCAAAACATTCTTACACAATCATTGAGAGAGGAGAGAGAGGGGTTGAGAGAGAGGGGAGGTAATCATACCTCCTGACGAGTTTGAAGACCTGAGCTTCATCACTCACACAAATAAATAAATGCAAAATATTTTTTTATAAATAAACTCTGCCATTGCCCTTTAAAAATTCCTAGAAAACAAGTTTTATAAGCAACAGTTATATTTACTATATCTAAAGGACAGTCATGAGCATATTCAATAAATAGAAAAAGGCCTGTTAGTCTTAGAAATGGAAAAGACAAACCAAGGAAGGTTTGCAATTACATAATGAGGCAGCTCAGCCCAGCTCTAAGGTTGGAAATAAGACTCGAGAATAGGATACACCTGAAGACAACCAGCCGTTGTTTTTTGTTTTGGAGGCTGAAAGGATACACCTGAAGACAGCCAATGCTGTGTGATGGTGATCTGGTATTTTTTTTTTTTTAATTTTTAAAAACGTTAACACTTTTTATAAAACTTTTATAAAAACTCTTTTTTTCTCTCTCTTTCTTTCTCTCTCTTTCTCTCTCTCTCTTTCTCTCTCTCTCTTTCTTTCTTTCTCTCTCTCTTTCTTTCTCTCTTTCTCTTTCTTTTTCTCTCTCTCTTTCTTTCTCTTTCTTTCTCTTTCTTTCTTTCTCTTTCTTTCTCTCTCTTTCTTTCTCTCTCTTTCTTTCTCTCTCTTTCTTTCTCTCTCTTTCTCTTTCTTTCTTTCTTTCCTCACCCTAGCCTCTACCCTAGCCCTGTCTTTCACCAGGGTGGCCTCGAACTCAGAAACTGACTGCCTCTGCCTACAGAGTGTTCTCATTAAGAGCTTGAGCCACCACTGAATGTAGGGTTTTCTAAGCCTTACCTTGCTCTTGGTGTCTGTTCTCAGCTGTGAAACCCTAATTAACACAAGTAGGCAGTCCTGGGTCAGCCAGAGCTACAGACAGAGGACTTCTCTAAAAACAAATAAAACAAAACAAAACAACAAATAGAAATAATAAAATACATAAATTAAGCAACCACAGCATAGCTTTTCTCTATCTAGGTGGTACTCAGAAATTCCAGCAGTTGGCCTGTGACACCTCAGCTCAGTATATGTGAGGCTGTGTTTATGTACATCATATGCAGACCATAAGAGGGATTTACATTCTCCAGAATCTGACACCCTCCTCTGGAGTGTCTAAAGAAAGCTACAGTGTACTTATATCTAAGAAATACATAAATAAATAAATAAATAAATAAATATTTTTTAAAAAGGATAAGAAAGAAAGAAAGACCAGGCAGGCCTGCCATCTTTATCTCTGCCTGTCTGTCTGTCTGTCTGATCCCCTGGAACTGGAGATGGGCCACCTTGTAGGTGCTGGTAGTTGATCCCAGGTTCTTTGGAAGAGGAGACAATGCTGTTAATTGTTGAGCCCTTTCAGTGGCCCCACCCATTTTTAATTTTTAGAAGTATATATGAGGCTGTGTTTATGTACATCATATTCAGACCATAAGAGGGATTTAGATTCTCCAGAATCTGACACCATCTTCTGGAGTATCTGAAGACGGCTACAGTGTACTTATATCTAATAAATAAATAAATAAATAAATAAACATTTTTTAAAAAGTATAAGAAATAAAGAAAGACCAGTCAGGCCTGCCATCCTTATCTCTGTCTCTCTGTCTGTCTGTCTGTCTGATCCCTTGGAACTGGAGATGGGCCACCATAAGGTGCTGGTAGTTTATCCCAGGTTCCCTGAAAGAGGAGACAATGCTGTTAATTGTTGAGCCCTCTCAGTGGCCCCACACATCTTTAAATTTTTAGAAGTATATGTGAGGCTGTGTTTATGTACATCATATGCAGTCCATAAGAGGGATTTAGATTCTCCAGAATCTGACACCCTCTTCTGGAGTGTCTGAAGACAGCTACAGTGTACTTATATCTAATAAATACATAAATAAATATATAAACAAACATTTTTTTAAAAAGGATAAGAAAGAAAGAAAGACCAGGCAGGCCTGCCATCCTTATCACTGTCTGTATGTCTGTCTGTCTGATCCCCTGGAACTGGAGATGGGCCACCATATAGTTGCTGGTAGTTGATCCCATGTACTCTGGAAGAGGAGACAATGCTGTTAATTGTTGAGCCCTTTCAATGGCCCCACACTTCTTTAAATATTTAGAAGTATAAGTGAGGCTGTGTTTATGTACATCATATTCAGATTATAAGAGGATTTAGATTCTCCAGAATCTGACACCCTCTACTGGATTGACTGAAGACAGCTACAGTGTACTTATATATAATAAATACATAAGTAAATAAATAAATAAATAAACATTTTTTATAAAGGATAAGATAGAAAGTAAGACCAGGCAGGCCTGCCATCCTTATCTCTGTCTGTCTGTCTGTCTGTCTGTCTGATCCCCTGGAACTGGAGATGGGCTACCATAAAGTTGCTGGTAGTTGATCCCAGGTTCTCTGAAAGAGGAGACAATGCTGTTAATTGTTGAGCCCTATCAGTGGCCCTACCCATCTTTAAATATTTAGAAGTATATGGGAGGCTGTGTTTATGTACATCATATGCAGACCATAAGAGGGATTTAGATTCTCCAGAATCTGACACCATCTTCTGGAGTGTCTGAAGACAGCTACAGTGTACTTATATCTAATAAATACATAAATAAATAAATAAATAAATAAACATTTTTTAAAAGGATAAGAAAGAAAGTAAGACCAGGCAGGCCTGCCATCCTTATCTCTGTCTGTCTGTCTGTCTGTCTGTCTGATCCCCTGGAACTGGAGATGGGCCACCATATAGTTGCTGGTAGTTGATCCCAGGTTCTCTGGAAGAGGAGACAATGCTGTTAATTGTTGAGCCCTTTCAGTGGCCCCACCCATTTTTAATTTTTAGAAGTATATGTGATGCTTATGTACATTATATGTTTATGTACATTATATTCAGACCATAAGAGGGATTTAGATACTCTAGAATCTGTCACCCTCTTCTGGAGTGTCTGAAGACGGCTACAGTGTACTTATAGCTAATACATACATAAATAAATAAATAAATAAATAAATAAATAAACATTTTTTAAAAAGTATAAGAAATAAAGAAAGACCAGGCAGGCCTGCCATCCTTATCTCTGTCTCTCTGTCTGTCTGTCTGTCTGATCCACTGGAACTGGAGATGGGCCACCATAAGGTGCTGGTAGTTTATCCCAGGTTCTCTGAAAGAGGAGACAATGCTGTTAATTGTTGAGCCCTCTCAGTGGCCCCACACATCTTTAAATTTTTAGAAGTATATGTGAGGCTGTGTTTATGTACATCATATGCAGACCATAAGAGGGATTTAGATTCTCCAGAATCTGACACCCTCTTCTGGAGTGTCTGAAGACAGCTACAGTGTACTTATATATAATAAATACATAAATAAATATATAAATAAACATTTTTTATAAAGGATAAGAAAGAAAGAAAGACCAGGCAGGCCTGCCATTTTTATCACTGTCTGTATGTCTCTCTGTCTGATCCCCTGGAACTGGAGATGGGCCACCATATAGTTGCTGGTAGTTGATCCCAGGTACTCTGGAAGAGGAGACAATGCTGTTAATTGTTGAGCTTTTAGAGTGGCCACACCCTTCTTTAAATTTTTAGAAGTATATGTGAGGCTGTGTGGGGCCACTGAAAGTCACATAGAGAGACAGAGAGAGACAGAGAGAGACAGAGAGAGACAAAGAAAGACAGAGAGAGACATAGAGAGACAGAGAGATACATTGAGAGAGACAGAGAGACAGAGAGAGACACAGATAGAGACACAGAGAGACACAGAGAGAGACACACAGAGAGACAGAGACAGACAGAGAGAGACAGAGAGAGACAGAGAGAGACAGAGATAGAGACAGAGAGAGACAAAGAGACAGAGAGACAGAGAGAGAGACAGAGAGAGACAGAGAAAGACAGAGTGAGACAGAGAGAGACACAGAGAGAGACAGAGATACACAGAGTGAGAAAGAGAGAGAGACAGAGAGAGACAGAGAGAGAGACAGAGAGAGAGACAGAGAGAGACAGAGAGAGACAGAGTGAGACAGAAAGAGACACAGAGAGAGACAGAGAGAGACAAAGAAAAACACAGAGAGACAGAGAGAGACAGAGAGAGACAGAGAGAGAGACAGAGAGAGACAGAGAGAGACAAAGAAAAACACAGAGAGAGACAGAGAGAGACAGAGAGATACAGAGAGAGTCAGAGAGACAGAGAGAGACAGAGTTAGAGACAGAGAGAGACAGAGAGAGAAACAGAGAGAGACAGAGACACACAGAGAGAGACACAGAGAGAGACAGAGAGAGAGACACAGAGAGACAGAGACAGACAGAGAGAGACAGAGAGAGACAGAGATAGAGACAGAGAGAGACAGAGAGAGATAGAGAGAGACACAAAGAGACAGAGAGAGACAGAGAGAGACAAAGAAAGACACAGAGAGAGACAGAGAGAGACAGAGAGATACAGAGAGAGAGAGACAGAGAGAGACAGAAAGATACAGAAGGACAGAGAGAGACAGAGAGAGACAGAGAGACAGAGATAGAGACAGAGAAAGACAGAGAGAGACACAGAGAGAGACTGAGGGAGACAGAGAGAGAGACAGAGAGAGACATAGAAGAGACAAAGAAAGACACAAGAGAGACAGAGAGAGTCAGACATAGAGACAAAGAAAGACAGAGGGAGACACTGAGAGAGAGAGACAGAGAGAGACAGAGAGATACAGACAGAGAGACAAAGAGAGACAGAGAGAGACAGAGAGAAAGAGAGAGACAGAGAGAGTCAGAGAGAGACAGAGATAGAGACAGAGAGAGACAGAGAGAGGGACAGAGAGAGACAGAGACAGAGTGAGAAATACAGAGAGAGACAGAGTTAGAGAGAGAGACAGAGAGAGACAGAGATAGAGACAGAGACAGAGACAGAGAGAGAGACAGAGAGAGACAGAGTGAGACACAGAAAGAGAGAGACAGAGAGAGACAAAGAAAGACACAGAGAGAGACAGAGAGAGACAGAGAGATACATTGAGAGAGACAGAGAGAGACAGAGAGAGACAGAGATAGAGACAGAGAGAGACAGAGAGAGACACAGAGAGAGACAGAGAGACACAGAGAGACACAGAGAGAGACACAGAGAGACACAGAGATAGACATAGACAGACAGAGACAGACAGAGAGAGACAGAGAGAGACAGAGATAGAGACAGAGAGAGACAGAGAGTGAGACAGAGAGAGACAGAGAGAGAGACACCGAAAGACAGAGAGAGACAGAGAGAGACAATGAAAGACACAGAGAGAGACTAAGAGAGACAGAGAGAGACAGAGAGAGACAGAGAGAGACAGAGAGAGACAAAAAAAGACACAGAGAGAGACAGAGAGCGATATAGATAGAGAAAAAGAAAGACAGAGAGAGACACAGAGAGAGAGACAGAGAGAGACAGAGAGAGACAGAGAGATACAGAGAGAGAGACAAAGAGAGACAGAGAGAGAGACAGAGTGAGACAGAGAGAGAGAGAGAGACTGAGAGAGACAAAGAAAGACACAGAGAGAGACATAGAGAGACAGAGAGATACATTGAGAGAGACAGAGAGAGACAGAGATAGACAGAGAGAGACAGAGAGAGACACAGAGAGAGACAGAGAGACACAGAGAGACACAGAGAGACACAGAGAGAGACAGAGAGAGACAGAGAGAGACACAGAGAGAGACACAGAGAGACACAGAGAGATACAGAGAGAGAGACAAAGAGAGACAGAGAGAGACAGAGAGAAAGAGAGAGACAGAGAGAGTCAGAGAGAGACAGAGATAGAGACAGAGAGAGACAGAGAGAGACAGAGTGAGACACAGAGAGAGAGAGAGACAGAGAGAGACAAAGAAAGACACAGAGAGAGACATAGAGAGACAGAGAGATACATTAAGAGAGACATAGAGAGACAGAGAGAGACAGAGAGAGACAGAGATAGAGACAGAGAGAGACAGAGAGAGACACAGAGAGACAGAGAGATAGACAGAGAGAGACAGAGAGAGACAATGAAAGACATAGAGAGAGACAGAGAGACACAGAGAGACACAGAGAGAGAGACAGAGAGAGACAGAAAGAGTCAGAAGGACAGAGAGAGACAGAGAGAGATAGAGATAGGGACAGAGAAAGACAGAGAGAGACACAGAGAGAGACAGAGAAAGACAGAGAGTGAGACAGAGACAGACAGAGAGAGACAAAGGAAGACCCAGAGAAAGACAGAGAGAGACAGAGATAGAGACAGAGAAAGACAGAGAGAGACACAGAGAGAGAGAGAGACAAAGAGAGACAGAGAGAGACAGAGAGATAAAGAGAGAGAGACAGAGAGAAAGAGAGAGACAGAGAGAGTCAGAGAGAGACAGAGATTGAGACAGAGAGAGACAGAGAGAGGGACAGAGAGAGACAGAGACAGAGTGAGAAAGACAGAGAGAGACAGAGATAGAGAGAGAGAGACAGAGAGAGACACAGAGAGAGACAGAAAGAGACAGAGAGAGACAAAGAAAGACACAGAGAGAGACATAGTGAGACAGAGAGATACATTGAGAGAGACAGAGAGAGTCAGAGAGAGACAGAGACACAGAGCGAGACAGAGAGACAGAGAGAGAGACAGAGAGATACAGAGATAGAGACAGAAGGGACAGAGAGAGACAGAGAGAGACCGACAGAGTGACAGATGGAGACAGAGAGAGACAGAGACAGATAGAGTTAGACAGAGAGAGACAGAGAGAGACAGAGAGAGAGAGATAGAGAGAGAGACAGAGAGAGACAGAGAGGGACAGAGTGACAGAGAGAGACAGAGAGAGACAGAGATAGAGACAGAGAGATACAGAGTGAGGGACAGAGAGAGACAGAGAGAGACAGATAGAGACAGAGAGACAGATAGAGACAGAGAGAAACAGAGAGAGACAGAGTGACAGAGAGAGACAGAGAGAGACAGAGACAGAGAAAGAGAGAGAGACAGAGAGAGACAGAGAGAGTCAGATAGACAGAGAGAGACAGAGAGAGACAGTGAGAGACAGAGAGAGACAGAGTGACAGAGACAGAGATAGAGACAGAGAGAGACAGAGAGAGGGAAAGAGAGAGACAGAGAGAGACAGAGAGAGACAGAGAGAGACAGAGAGAGAGACAGATAGAGACAGAGAGAAACAGAGAGAGACAGAGATAGAGAAAGAGAGAGACAAAGAGAGACATAGAGAGAGAGACAGAGAGAGACAGAGAGAGACAGAGCGAGACAAAGAAAGACACAGAGAAAGACAGAGACAGAGAGAAACAGAGATAGAGACAGAGAGTGACAGATTGACAGAGAGAGACAGAGAGAGACAGAGAGAGACAGAGTTACAGAGAGAGACAGAGAGAGACAGAGATAGAGACAGAGAGAGACAGAGAGAGGGAAAGAGAGAGAAAGAGAGAGAGAAGGAGAGAGACAGAGAGAGACAGAGAGAGAGACAGAGAGAGACAGAAAGAGTCAGAAGGACAGAGAGAGACAGAGATAGAGACAGAGATAGACAGAGAGAAAGAGAGAGACAGAGACAGAGTGAGAAAGACAGAGAGAGACAGAGATAGAGAGAGAGACAGAGAGAGACACACAGAGAGACAGAGAGAGACAGAGAGAGACAGAGAGAGACAAAGAAAGACACAGAGAGAGACATAGAGAGACAGAGAGATACATTGAGAGAGACAGAGAGAGACAGAGAGAGACAGAGAGAGAGATAGAGAGAGACACAGAGAGAGACAGAGAGAGACAGAGAGACAGAGAGAACAAAGAAAGACACAGAGAGAGACAGAGAGAGACAGAGAGAGAGACAGAGAGAGACAGAGAGAGACAGATAGACAGAGAGAGACAGAGAGAGACAGAGAGAGACAGAGTGACAGAGAGAGACATAGAGAGAAAGAGATAGAGACAGAGAGAGGGAAAGAAAGAGACACACAGAGAGATAGAGACAGAGAGAAACAGCGAGAGACAGAGATAGAGAAAGAGAGAGACAGAGAGAGACATAGAGAGAGTTACAGAGAGGGACAAAGAGAGACAGAGAGAGACAAAGAAAAACACAGAGAGAGACAAAGAGAGACAGAGAGATACAGAGAGAGAGAAAGAGAGAGACAGAGAGAGACATAAAGAGAGAGACAGAGAGAGACAGGGAGAGACAAAGAGAGACAAAGAAAGACACAGAGAGAGACAGAGAGGGACAGAGAGAGACAGAGAGAGACAGAGTGACAGAGAGAGACAGAGAGAGACAGAGATAGAGACAGAGAGAGACAGAGAGAGGGAACGAGAGAGACAGAGAGAGAGAGAGAGACAGAGAGAGACAGAGAGAGAGACAGATAGAGACAGAGATAGAGACAGAGAGAGACAGAGAGAGGGAAAGAGAGAGACAGAGAGAGAGAGAGAGACAGAGAGAGACAGAGAGAGAGACAGATAGAGACAGAGAGAAATAGAGAGAGACAGAGATAGAGAAAGAGAGAGACAGAGAGAGACATAGAGAGAGAGACAGAGAGAGACTTTCCACTTTTTCAGGTTTTCTTGCCATATTCCGGTTCCTTCAGTGTGAGTTTTTAATTTTCTAATTCTTTCAGGGTTTTTTGCCATATTCTGGGTCCTACAGCGTGTATTTTTAATTTTCCAAGTTTTTCAGGGTTACTCAGCATATTTTGGGTCCTACAGTGTGATTTTTTTCATTTTCCACCTTTTTCAGGTTTTCTTGCCAATTTCGGGGTACTTCAGTGTGAGTTTTTAATATTCCACTTTTTACAGGGTTAATCGCCATATTCTGCGTCCTACAGTGTGATTTTTAAATTTTCCACGATTCTCAGGGTTTCTCGCCATATTCAGGTCCTACAGTTTGATTTTTTAATTTTAAACGTTTTTAAGTTTTTTTCGTCATGTTCTGGGTCCTACAGTTTGATATTCTCATTATCCAACTTTTTCAGATTTTCTCAGCATATTCTGGGTCCTACATTGTGAATTTTTAATTTTCCACGTTTTTCAAGGTTTCTTGCCATATTCTGGTCCTATAGTGTGATTTTCTCATTTTCCTCCTTTTTCAGTGTTTCTCGCCATATTCTGGGTCCTACAGTGTGAATATTTAATTTTCCATGTTTTTCATGTTTTCTCGCCATATTCTGGGTCCTTCAGTTTGTGTTTTTAATTTTCCTCGTTTTTCAGGTTTTCTCACCATATTCCCAGACCTTCAGTGTGAATTTTTAATTTTCCATGTTTTTCAGGTTTTTTCGTCATATTCTGGGTTCTAGAGTGTGATTTTCTCATTTCCACGTTTTTTAGGATTTCTCCCCATATTCGGGGTCCTTCAGTGTGAGTTTTTGATTTCCTACTTTTTCAGGGTTTCTCAATATATTCTGGTTCCTACAGCGTGTATTTTATTTTTCCAAGTTTTTCAAGGGTTTCTAGGCATATTCTGGGTCCTACAGTGTGAACATTTAATTTTCCATGATTATCAGGGTTTCTCAGCATATTCTGGGTCCTGCAGTGTGATTTTCTCATTTTTCACCTTTTTCAAGTTTTTTCGCTATTCTGGGTTCTACATGTGATTTTCTCATTTTCCACCTTTTTCAGGTTTTCTCGCTATATTCCGGGTCCTTCAGTGTGAATTTTTAATTTTCCACGTTTTTCAGGGTTTCTCGGCATATTCTGTTTCCTGCAGTGTGATTTTCTCATTTTCCAAGTTTTTCAGGTTTTTTCGTAATTCTGGGTCTTACAGTGTGATTTTCTCATTTTTCACCTTTTGCAGGGTTTCTTGCCATATTCTGGGTCCAACAGAGTGTATTTTTAATTTACCACGTTTTTCCGGTTTCTCACCATATTCTGGGTCCAACAGCGCGTATTTTCAATTTTCCACGTTTTTCAGGGTTTCTAGGCATATTCTGGGTCCTAAAGTGTGATTTTCTCATTTTCGAAGTTTTTCAAGTTTTTTCGCAATTCTGGGTCCTACAGTCATTTATTCTCATTTTCCACCTTTTTCAGGTTTTCTCGCCATATTCGGGGTCTTTCATTGTGAATTTTTAGTTTTTTACTTTTTTCAGGTTTTCTTGCCATATTCTGGGTCATTCAGTGTGAGTTTTTAATTTTCCACGTTTTTCAGGTTTTTTCGTCATATTCTGGGTACTACAGTGTGATTTTTCTCATTTTCTCGTTTTTCAGGTTTTCTTGCCATATTCCAGGTCCTTCAGGGTGAATTTTTAATTTTCCATGTTTTTCAGTATTTCTCGCCATATTCTGGGTAATACAGTGTGAATTTTTAATTTTCCACTTTTTTCATGGTTTCTCGCCATATTCTGTGTCCGACAGTGTGAATTTTTAATTTTCATGTTTTTCAGGGTTACTCAGCATATTCTAGGTCCTGCAGTGTGATTTTCTCATTTTCCACGTTTTATAAATTTTTTCGTAATTCTGGGTTCTACAGTGTGATTTTCTCATTTTCTACGTTTTTCATGTTTTTTCGCAATTCTGTGTCCTACAGTGTGATTATTCTCTATTTCCACCTTTTTCAGGTATTCTTGCCATATTCAGGGTCCTTCCGTGTAAGTTTTTAATTTTCTACTTTTTTCAGGGTTTCCTGTCATAATCTGGCTCCTTCAAAGCATATTTTTATTTTTCCTCGTTTTTCTGGGTTTCTCAGCATATTCTGGGTCCTACAGTGTATTTTTCTCATTTTTAAACATTTTCAGATTTTCTCACCATATTCGGGGTCCTACAGTGTGAATTTTTAATTTTAATCGTTTTTAAGTTTTTTTCATCATATTCTGGGTCCTACAGTTGATTTTGTCATTAACCACCTTTTTCATGTTTTCTCACCATATTCGTGGTCCTTCAGTGTGAGTTTTTAGTTTTTTAGTTTTTTCATGGTTTGTTGCCATATTCTGGGTCCTACAGCGTGTATGTTTAATTTTGCACATTTTTCAGGGTTTCTCGGCATATTCTGGGTCCTACAGTGTGATTTTCTCATTTTCGACGTTTTTCAATTTTTTTCGCAATTCTGGGTCCTATAGTGTGATTTTCTCATTTTCCACCTTTTTCAGGTTTTCTCGACATATTCAGGGTCCTTCAGTGTGAGATTTAAATTTTTTACTTTTTTCAGTGTTTCTCGCCATATTCTGCATCCTACAGTGTGAATTTTAAATTTTTCACGTTTTTCAGGTTTTCTTGCCATGTTCTGTGTCCTACAGTATGAATTTTTAATTTTAAACCTTTTTAAGTTTTTTTCGTCATATTCTGGGTCCTTCAGTGTGATTTTCTCATTTTCCAACTTTTTCAGGTCTTCTCGGCATATTCTGAGTCCTACAGTGTGAATTTTCGATTTTCCACGTTTTTCAAGTTTTCTTGCCATATTCTGTTCCTAGAGTGTGAATTTTTAATTTTCCACTTTTTTCAGTGTTTCTCTCCCTAACCTGGGTTCTACTTTGTGAATATTTAATTTTCCATGTTTTTCAGGTTTTCTCGCCATATTCTGGGTCCTTCAGTGTGAGTTTTTAATTTTCCTCGTTTTTCAGGTTTTCTCGCCATATTCAAGGTCATACAGTGTGATTTTCTCATTTCCACGTTTTTCTTATTTTCTTGCCATATTCCAGGTTCTTCAGTGTGAATTTTTAATTTTCCACGTTTTTCAAGGTTTCTTGCCATATTCTGGTCCTTTAGAGTGAATTTTTAATTTTCAAGATTTTACAGAGTTTCTCAAAATATTCTGTGTCCTCCAGTGTGAATATTTAATTTTCTAGGTTTTACAGGTTTTCTCGCCATATTCTGGGTCCTTCAGTGTGAGATTTTAATTTTCCTCATTTTTCAGTTTTGCTCGCTATATCCGGGTCCTTGAGTGTGAATTTTTATTTTTCCACATTTTTCAGGTTTCTTCGTCATAATCTGGTTCTACAGTGTGATTTTTTCATTTCCATGTTTTTCAGGTTTTCTCGCCATATTTGGGGTCCTTCAGTGTGAGTTTTTTAATTTCTAGTTTTTAAGGTTTTCTTGCCATATTCTGGGTACTACAGTGTGAATTTAAAATTTTCCACGTTTTTAAGTTATTTCGTCATATTCTGATTATTACAGTGTGATTTTCTCGTTTTTTTCCTTTTTCAGTGTTTCTCGCCATATTCAGGGTCCTATAGTGTGAATATTTAATTTTCAATGTTTTTCAGGTTTTCTCAGCATATTCTGGCTCCTGCAGTGTTATTTTCTCGTTTTCAACCTTTTTCAGGTTTTCTCACAATTCTGGGTCCTACATGTGATTTTCTCATTTTCTACCTTTTTCAGGTTATCTCGCCATAATCTAGGTTCTACAGTGTGAGTTTTTAATTTTCCTCGTTTTTTCAGGTTTTCTCGCCATATTCTGATTCCTTCAGTGTGAATTTTTAATTTTCCACGTTTTCCAGGTTTTTTCATCATATTCTGGGTCCTACAGTGTGATATTCTCGTTTCCAAGTTTTTCAGGATTTCTTGCCATATTCCAGGTCCTGCAGTGTGAATTTTTAATTTTCCACGTTTTTCAGTATTTCTCCCCATATTTTGGGTAATACAGTGTGAATTTTTAATTTTCCTCGTTTTTCAGGTTTTCTCGCCAAATTCCGGGTCCTTCAGTGTGAATTTTTAATTTTCCACGATTTTCAGGGATTCTCAGCATATTCTGGGTCCTGCAGTGTGATTTTCTCATTTTCCACCTTTTTCATGTTTTCTAGCCATATCCTCGTCCATCAGTGTGAGTTTATAGTTATCTACTTTTTTCAGGGTTGCTGGCCGTATTCTGGGTAATACAGTGTGAATTTTTATTGTCCAATTTTTTTCAAGGTTTCTCGCCATAATGTGGGTCTGACAGTGTGAATTTTTAATTTTCACGTTTTTCACGGTTTCTTGGCATATTTTGGGTCCTGAAGAGTGATTTTCTCATTTTCCACGTTTTTAAAGTTTTTTTCGTAATTCTGGGTCCTACAGTGTGATTTTCTCATTTTCCACCTTTTTCAGGTTTTCTCGCCATATTCCGGGTCCTTCAGTGTGAGTTTTTAATTTTCTAATTCTTTCAGGGTTTCTTGCCATATTCTGGGTCCTACAGCGTGTATTTTTAATTTTCCACGTTTTTCAGGGTTACTCGCCCTATTCTGGGTCCTACAGTGTGATTTTCTCATTTTTGACATTTTTCAAGTTTTTTGTTTCGCAATTCTGGATCCTACAGTGTGATTTTCTCATTTTCCACCTTTTTCAGGTTTTCTTGCCATTTTCGGGGTACTTCAGTGTGAGTTTTTAATATTCTACTTTTTACAGGGTTAATCGCCATATTCTGTGTCCTACAGTGTGATTTTTAAATTTTCCACGTTTCTCTGGGTTTCTCGCCATATTCTGGTCCTACAGTGTGAATTTTTAATTTTAAGCGTTTTAAGTTTTTTTTCGTCATGTTCTGTGTCCTACACTGTGAAATGCTCATTATCCATCTTTTTCAGGTTTTCTCAGCATATTCTGGGTCCTTCAGTGTGAATATTTAATTTTCCATGTTTTTCATGTTTTCTCGCCATATTCCGGGTCCTTCAGTTTGTGTTTTTAATTTTCCTCATTTTTCAGGTTTTCTTGCCATATTCCCGGTCCTTCAGTGTGAATTTTTAATTTTCCTGGTTTTTCAGATTTTTTCGTCATATTCTTGGTCCTAGAGTGTGATTTTCTCATTTCCACGTTTTTCAGGATTTCTCCCCGTATTTGGGGTCCTTCAGTGTGAGTTTTTGATTTTCTACTTTTTCAGGGTTTCTCAATATATTCTGGTTCCTACAGCGTGTATTTTATTTTTCCACGTTTTTCAAGGGTTTCTCCGCATATTCTGGGTCCTACAGTGTGATTTTTTTTTTATTTTCGACGGTTTTCAAGTTTTTTTCGCAATTCTGGGTCCTACAGTGTGATTTTCTCATTTTCCACCTTTTTTCAGGTTTTCTCGCCATATTCGGGGTCCTTCAGTGTGAGTTTCTAATTTCCTAGTTTTTCAAGTTTTTTCGTAATTCTAGGACCTACAGTGTGGTTTTCTCATTTTCCACCTTTTTCAGGTTTTTTTCGCCATATTTGGGGTCCTTCAGTGTGAGCTTTTAATTTTCTACATTTTTCAGGGTTTTTCGCCATATTCTGGGTCCTTCAGTGTGAATTTTTAATGTTCCTTGTTTTTCTGGTTTTCTTGCCATATTCCAGGTCTTTCAGTGTGAATTTTTACTTTTCCACGTTTTTTAGTATTTCTTGCCATATTCTGGGAAATACAGTGTGAATTTTTAATTTTCATGTATTCAGTGTTTCTAGGCATATTCTGGGTCCTCCACTGTGATTTTCTCATTTTCGACGTTTTTCAAGTTTTTTCGTTCATCACTGTGATTTCTCATTTTCCACCTTTCAGGGTTCCTCGCCATATTTTGGGTCCTTCAGTGTGAGTTTTTAATTTTCTAATTTTTTCAGGTTTTCTTGCCATATTCTGGGTCCTATTGTGTATATTTTTAATTTTCCACGTTTTTCAGGGTTTCGTGGCATATTCTTGGTTCTACACTGTGATTATCTCATTTTCCACCTTTTTCAGGTTTTCTCTCCATATTCGGCGTCCTTCAGTGGGAGTTTTTAATTTTCTACTTTTTTCAGGGTTTCTCGCCATATTCTGGGTCCTACAGTGTGATTTTCTCATTTAGGACTTTTTACAAATTTTTTCGCAATTCTGGGTCCTACAGTGTGATTATTATCATTTTTAAACTTTTTCAGGTTTTCTCGCCATATTCGGGATCCTTCAGTGTGAGGTTTTAATTTTCCTCGTTTTTCAGGTTTTCTCGACATATTCTGGGTCCTTCAGTGTGAATTTTTTATTTTCCACGTTTTTCAGGTTTTTTCGTTATATTCTGGGTCTTACAGTGTGATTTTCTCATTTCCATGTTTTTCAGGTTTTCTAGCCATATTCCACGTCCTTCAGTGTGAATTTTTAATTTTCCAGGTTTTTCAGTATTTCTTGCCATATTCTGGGTAATACAGTGTGATTTTCTCATTTTCCACTTTTTTCAGGTTTAATCGCAATATTTGGGGTCCTTCAGTGTGAGTTTTTAATTTTGTACTTTTTCAGGGTTTCTGGCCATATTCTGGGTCCTATAGTGTGTGTTTTTAATTTTCCACGTTTTTCATGGTTTCTCGGCATATTCTGGGTCCTACAGTGTGATTTTCTCATTTTCGATATTTTTCATGTTTTTTCCCAATTCTGGGTCCTACAGTGTGATTATTCTCATTTTCCACCTTTCAGGTTTTCTCGCCATATTCGGGGTCTTTCAGTGTGAATTTTTAATTTTCTACTTTTTTCAGGTTATCTCGCCATATTCTGGGTCCTTCAGTGTGAGTTTTTATTTTTTCTGGTTTTGTAGCCATATTCCGGGTCCTTCAGTGTGAATTTTTAATTTTCCATGTTTTTCAGGTGTTTTCATCATATTCTGGGTCCTACAGTGTGATTTTCTCATTTCCAAGTTTTTCAGGTTTTTGTGCCATATTCCAGGTCCTTCAGTGTAAATTTTTAATTTTCCACATTTTTCAGTGTTTCTCCCCATATTCTGGGTAACACAGTGTGAATTTTTAATTTTCCGCTTTTTTCATGGTTTCTCTTCATGTTCTAGGTCTGACCTTGTGAATTTTTACTTTTCACGTTTTTCAGGGTTTTCTCGCATATTCTGGGTCTTACAGTATGTTTTTCTCATTTTCCCCCATTTTCAAGTTATTTTCGCAATTTTGGGTCCTACAGTGGGAATTTCTGTTTTTCCACTTTTTCAGGGTTTCTTGCCATATTCTATGTCCTTAAGTGGGAATTTTTAATTTTCCACTTTTTTCAGGGTTTTTCATCATATTCCAAGTCCTTCAGTGTGAGTTTTTAATTTTCCACGTTTTTCAGGGTTTCTCAACATATTTTGGGTCCTACAGTGTGAATTTTTAATTTTCTACCTTTTTCAAGATTTCTCGCCATATTCTATGT
The DNA here is from genome assembly GCF_978045245.1 of Mus caroli. Lineage (NCBI taxonomy): Eukaryota > Metazoa > Chordata > Mammalia > Rodentia > Muridae > Mus > Mus caroli. The sequence goes on from NW_028227353.1 coordinate 286,433, forward strand.
CCTTCCACGTTTTTCAGGTTTTCTGGCCATATCCCAGGTCTTTCTGAGTGAGTTGATAATTTTCCACATTTTTAAGGTTTTCTCCCTATATTCCAAATCCTTGAGTGTGAGTTATTAATTTTCCATGTTTTTCTGGTTTTGTCGCCATATTCCAGGTCTTTCAGTGTGAGTTTTTAATTATCTACTTTTTACAGGGTTTCTTGCCTTATTCTGGGTCCTACAGCGTTTATATTTAATTTTGCATGTTTTTCGGGGTTTCTCGCCATATTCTGGGACCTACAGTGTGATTTTCTCATTTTACAAGTTTTTCAAGTTTTTTTCCAATTCTGGGTCCTACAGTGTGATTTTCTCATTTCCACGTTTTTCAGGGTTTCTCAGCATTATCTGTGTTCTGCAGTGTGATTTTCTCATTTTCCACGTTTTTCACGTTTTTTTTTTTTTTTTTATTCTGGGTGCTACAGTGTGATTTTCTCATTTTCCACCTTTATCAGGTTTTCTACCAAATTTGGAGTCCTTCAGTGTGAGTATGTAATTTTCTACTTTTCTCAGGTTTTCTCGCCATATTCTGGGTTCTACAGCGTGTATTTTTAATTTTCCACGTTTTCAGGGTTTCTCCGCATATTCTCTGTCCTACAGTGTGATTTTCACATTTTCCACGTTTTTCAAGTTTTTTCATAATTCTGGGTCCTACAGTGTGATTTTCTCATTTTCCACCTTTTTCAGGTTTAATCGCCATATTTGGGGTCCTTCAGTGTGAGGTTTTAATTTTCTTCTTTTTTCAGGGTTTCTCACCATATTCTGGGTCCTACAGCGTGTATTTTTAATTTTCCACGTTTTCAGGGTTTCTCGACATATTCTGGGTCCTACAGTGTGATTTTCTCATTTCCACGTTTTCAGGTTTTGTTGACATATTCCAGGTCCTTCGGTGTGAATTTTTAATTTTCCATGTTTTTCAGTATTTCTCGCCATATTCTGTGCCCGAGAGTGTGAATTTTTAATTTTCACGTTTTTCAGGGTTTCTCGACATATTCTGGGTCCTACAGAGTTATTTTCTCATTTTCAACGTTTTTCAATTTTTTTTTCCAAATCTGGGTCCTACAGTGTGATTATTCTCATTTTCCACCATTTTCAGGTTTTTCCGTCATATTCTGGGTCCTACAGTGTGATTTTCTCATTTCCACGATTTTCAGTATTTCTCGCCATATTCTGTGTCCAAGAGTGTGAATTTTTAATTTTTACGTTTTTCAGAGTTTCTCGGCATATTCTGGGTCCTGCAGTGTGATTTTCTCATTTTCCAACTTTTTCAGGTTTTCTAGCCATATTTGGGGTCCTTCAGTGTGAATTTGTAATTTTCTACTTTTTCAGGGTTTCTCGCCATATTCTTGGTCCTACAGTGTGATTTTCTCATTTTCCACGTTTTTCAAGTTTTTTCGCAATTCTGGGTCCTTCAGTGTGAATTTTTAATTTTCTACTTTTTTCAGGTTCTCTCGCCATATTTGGGGTCCCTAAGTGTGAGGATTTAATTTTCTAATTTTTCAGGGTTTCTCGACATATTCTGTGTCCTATATCGTGTATTTTCAATTTTCCACGTTTTTCAAGTTTTTTCTTCATATTCTGCGTCCTACAGTGTGATTTTCTCATTTTCCACCTTTTTCAGGTTTTCTCGCCATATTCTGGTTCCTACAGTGTGTGTTTTGAATTTTCCTCGTTTTTCAGGTTTTCCTTCAGTGTGAATTTTTAATTTTCCACGTTTTTCAGTTTTTCTCGCCATATTATGGTTCCTACAGTGTGAATTTTTAATTTTCCACATTTTTCATGGTTTCTGGGCATATTCTGGGTCCTGCAGTGTGATTTTCTCATTTTCCACCTTTTTCAGGTTTTCTTGCCATATTCGGGGTCCTTCAGTGTGAATATTCAATTTCTAGTTTTTTCAGGTTTTCTCTCCATATTCTGGGTCCTTCATTGTGATTTTTAAATTTTCCTTGTTTTTCAGGTTTTCTCACCATATTGTAGGTCCTTCTGTGTGAATTTTTAATTTTCCACGTTTTTCAGGTTTTTTTCGTCATATTCTGGGTCCTACACTGAGATTTTCTCATTTCCACGTTTTTCAGGTTTCCCTGCCATATTCTGGGACCTTCAGTGTGAATTTTTAATTATCCACGTTTTTCAGGGTTTCTTGGCATTATCTGTGTTCTGCAGTGTGATTTTCTCATTTCCACGTTTTTCAGGTTTCCTTGCCATATTCCGGGACCTTCAGTGTGAATTTTTAATTTTCCACGTGTTTCAGTATTTCTCGCCATATTCTGGGTAATACAGTGTGAACTTTTAATTTTCAAATTTTTTCATGGTTTCTCGCCATATCCTGTGTCCGACAGTGTGAATTTTTAATTTTCACGATTTTCAGGGTTTCTTGGCATATTCTGGGTCCTGCAGAGTGATTTTCTCCTTTTCCACGTTTTTTCGAGTTTTTTTTCGTAATTCTGAGTCCTACAGTGGGATTTTCTCATTTTACAACTTTTTAAGGTTTTCTCGCCATATTTAGGGTCCTTCAGTGTGATTTTTTTATCTTTCTAATTTTTCAGTGTTTCTCGCCATATTCTGTGTCCTTCAGTGTGAGTTTTTAATTATCTACTTTTTTCAGGGTTTCTTGCCATATTCTGGGTCCTACAGCGTGTATTTTTAATTTTCGATGTTTTTCAGGGTTTCTGGTCATATTCTGGGTCCTACAGTGTGATTTTCTCATTTTCCCCTTATTTCAAGTTTTTTCACAATTCTGTGTCCTAAGGTGTGATTTTCTCATTTTCCAACTTTTTCAGGTTTTCTCGCCATATTTGGGGTCCTACAGTGTGAATTTTTAATTTTAATCGTTTTTAAGTTTTTTTCGTCATATACTGGGTCCTACAGTGTGATTTTCTCATTTTCAACCTTTTTCAGTTTTTCTCACCATATTCTGGGTCCTTCAGTGTGAGTTTTTAATTTTCTACTTTTTCAGGGTTTGTTGCCATATTCAGGGTCCTACCACGTGTATGTTTAATTTTGCACGTTTTTCAGGGTTTCTCTGCATATGCTGGGTCCTACAGTATGATTTTCTCATTTTCGACGTTTTTCAAGTTTTTTTCGCAATTCTGGGTCCTACAGTGTGATTTTCTCATTTTCCACCTTTATCAGATTTTCTCGCCATATTTGGGGTCCTTCTGTGTGAGATTTTAATTTTTTGCTTTTTTCAGTGTTTCTCAACATATTCTGCATCCTACAGTATGAAATTTAAATTTTTCACGTTTTTCTGGTTTTCCCGCCATATTCTGGGTCCTACAGTGTGATTTTCTCATTTCCACGTTTCTCAGGTTTTCTTGCCATATTCTGGGTCCTTCAGTGTGAGTTTTTAATTTTCCTCGTTTTTCAGGTTTTCTCTCCATATTCAAGGTCCTTCAGTGTGAATTTTTAATTTTCCACGTTTTCCAGGGTTTCTTGGCATATTCTGGGTCCTACAGTGTGATTATTCTCATTTTCCACCTTTTTCAGGTTTACTTGCCATATTCCAGGTCCTTCTATGTGAATTTTAATTTTCCACGTTTTTCAGTATTTCTCGGCATATTCTGGGTAATACAGTGTGAAATTTTAATTTTCCACTTGTTTTTTGGTTTCTCGCCATAATCTGGGTCCGACAGTTAGAATTTTTAATTTTCATGTTTTTCAGGGTTTCTCCGCATATTCTGTGTCCTGCAGTGTGATTTTCTCTTTTTCCACGTTTTTCAAGTTTTTTCATAATTCTGAGTCCTACAGTGTGATTTTCTCATTTTCCACCTTT